>NC_133772.1:97050303-97105303 GCF_003597395.2 Chelonoidis abingdonii | reverse complement strand
TTAACTTCTTAGAGTAACAAGGAACCTGGTTAAAGTTCACAGGCTAGAAGACTTTTTTTTCTTCATCATAGGGGATTCAGCTACCCTTGCAGCTGGCCATAAATGAAGACCAGGCTTTGCCACTCTGTGCTTTCACAAGGTATTGTTAGGTCAGCAAAGCCATCAATTAGGCTGTCTGAAGTTTTATCACCCGCACAGCAGCAATAAGTGCTGGCCCAGAAAGACTTCTGCTCTTCTGCAACTCCTGCAGTTTAAGCCTGTAAAGTCAGGGGTCCTTTAGAGGTCAGTGCCAGCTGGGGGTGACCTTTTCAGCCAAGAGTGGGACACCCAAGGCAGAGCATTAAGCAACTGCTGACCATAAACTGAGGCACCTTTCAACTCAGTAGAAAGAGGGAATTGTAGGTACACGTGTTTAATGTTAGGCCCAAAAGAACTTTTTCTCAAATCAGGTACCATAGCTGGAGTACTGGCTGAAGCGTTTGAGCATTCGATAAAGCCAGTTGTTTGGCTAGAAAGCCTGAATTTAATTTGGTTGGTAACTCACAAATAAGTCCTTACATATTTTCTGTTAGTTTAATGCACAGCAATCCACATCAGCTCAAACTCAGCAAAACCAAACTCAGTAAAAATACCCCCCCCATATTATTTATACAATTTGTTCAAAACAAGGCAATTTTCTATCACTCACAAACCACACTTGTTTTTATTTTTATCCCTGTTCTTTGTGTTTTAAGAACACTTTAGGGCTTATGTTCAGGTTTTGTCGGTATTTCACAGTTCAGACTTCAGTCTAGTGACCCTTAAGGAGGGCTAATGAAGTTGAATACTAGTGTTTAATCCTCTTCAGAAATACTAACATGCCCGTCATCCAAAACAGCCTCCTTAACTGCCATTGGGCCTGATCCAAAGTCCACTGAAGTTAATGGGACTTTTTCAGTCAATAACAGAAAATTCAATTAATCAGCTTACTTAGTTGAAGTCTAACACTTATACAGCTGGGCATCCCACATATACTATACTAGCCACTGAGTCGCTCCCCTCAGGTTAAAGTCCATCAAAGATAACAAAAGACAGTACACCTTTGTTTAGATCTCCTGTAATCACACTGGTGGGAATTCCATTAGACAGATGCATAAATGCTACAAACAACACCAAAGGGCTTTTTTGCATCTCTTGTGTTTACATCCACAACAAAGACATTATTTATTCTTCAAGGAAAGTATAGCTCAGTTGTCAAAAATGTCATCCTGCCTCTGAATTAGTCAAGAGGAGACTTCAAGTATTAAAAATAAAAACAAAGATTTGATTCTGTTGCTCATTCCTTCAGCCAGCAGTGATTTCAGCATGGTGGACGTATTTCCAACTCTAATACGGTGACTTCTAGACACAGTTTCCGTTCCCAAAGACACAGGTCTCTGATAGGACTTAATTTGCTTAGCTGCTTTCCAGCAATGTTACCACATTGACCAAATGGGGGCTGACCTGAACCTTCTGTATCCAGCATGCCTTTTATCAGCTAAAGTTAAGGCCAATAGAGATTAAGAGAAAAGCCTGATAAGACTGTTTTCTCTTCTCCTATGAGCTTCTAATGATGTATACAGATGGCAAGGTTTTAAAGAAAGCAATGAGTGCTTATTTGGGCAGCCTGTAAAAAATCATAAACAAGAGACCCTCCCACGCTTTTTGTCTTCTGAGCCCCTGTTTTCTTCAATCCAGCCACTCTTTAGGGCAACTAAATTGCTTTTTCAGTTTTTATTTAAACCCCAACCACTTTTATTATTTACATCTGGTGGTGCCCTTATTTATGTCCCTTTCCACTTCCCTCCAAACACTCCCTTACTCACAGGGCTGCAAGGCATTATGGTTCTTCAGTCTCAGCAGGAGAACTCCACACTGCCTTCAAACAAATAATTAAGGGGAAGGTTAAAGGTTCACCTGGAGGTCATATCTTTGGATACTGGTCAGAATGTTTACATTAGTAAAAAAATGGGCATCCTCTGAAGTATTTTTTCAATGGGATTTATACAACAATGCAGGACATTAAGAACATTTTAAGTCCTGAAAGTAAAGTGACTCAACTGGCTCACATGTATGAGTTTACAAAATTTAGTTTGACAGTGTTACATATTCAACCAGGATACTGGCTTTATGGGATGGATTTTGAAAAGCCAGCCTCTGTGTCTGCATGCACTTGCCAGCCATTCACTTCCAAAGGAAGACATTTTGCCCTAGGTTTATTAAACCCACAGGAGTAATTCTAGATCTTCTATATGAACTACTAGATGATTCAGTAGGTATTTTCTGATGAGGAAGCTGAAGCCCTGAAAGTGAGTCCCCAAAACTGTACTGCCTTACAGAAAAATCCACTAGGGAGACTTGTACTAAATTATAAAGCCACATATTTCCAGTAAATGCTGAAAGACCACCATAGATATAACTGCTAATGAACATTGTACTTGATTTTGAGCCCTACTTTCTAGGTGTTCCTTTTTGTTCCTGAAATTTTGCACATACAAAAAATTGCAAGTGTAATTGATGTCACTTGATGTACCTTGCTGTAGGGGCACGGGTACAGTCAAGTACTTAGACATCTGGGTTTCAAAGGAGCATAGGGGAGTTAGGCACTCAAATCACATTGAAATGTAATTCCCTTTGAAAATTCCAGCCAGTCTAAAATTGCATCACTTATGCCCTCAAGTGACTATATCTGAAAAATGTCATCTGAAATTATTTGTCAACAAAACTGCAGATGCAAAAGCAGATGTAGAGTTCAGTTCAGGCTGAAAATCAGGTCCAATATTCATTAGCAATGACTACATCACATAAACTGCCAGAACAACTGGCAGAAATGCACAGAATAGTGTTTGTATATTATTATTTATAATGCACCATCAATGTGAATGATTCATAATAGAGACATGGAAGCCATAGTCCCTGCCCTAGACTTTACATTTTCTGAGGGCTTTTCTTTTATATGCCTCAGGGTGTTATTTTTGGGGCCAAAATAATGCAAGATCTAATCCTTGCAAAATATTTCAGTTCATGCATTAGAGAAACACTGGAATGTCACTTTGGCAGAAATGTTTTTAAGGGGCATTAAAAGACCAGGGAAAAAATTAAACAAAAATACAAATAACACTATTTTCAGCATTATTTGGGCCCCTATGGAACTGGAATTCATGGCTCTGTTCCTTAGCACTAATTGCCAACCTTGATGGTTGCCTTCACCCAGAGACCAAAGACTGAAAGGGAAAAGGTGAACGAATCATCTCCAATGGAGAGAACGGCTCCATTATTAATCATAATAATTATTTGTATTCTAGGAGCACATAGCAGTTCCAGCGAAGATCAGGGCCCTGTTTCACTACGTCTTGTACAAACACATCATGAGAGACATATCCTGTCCCAGTGTGAATGGCCTGGATAAACAAAAGTTGAGAGAATGATAGCATGATTGTTGTTCCTGATTTATAGAAAAGAACTGATACAGGGGGAGATTAAGTGACTTGCCCAAGGTCATACAGGGAGTTTGTGGCAAAGCCAGAACGTGATCCTAGATTTCTCCACTCCTCAGCTTGTGATCTGTCCAGTCCACCATCTATATAACTGTTTTTCCTCTCTCCATCCATATTAACATTCAGGCACATTGGCAGGGGTGTAAGAGTGAAGCTCATATTGCCACTATATGTGCCATGGCTGTTCTGCGGATAAACAGGGGACTTCAGCCTCCAGGGCTGTCAATTTGGCACCTTTCACAAGCTCTACATTCACACACATGCAGAATGTGGCCCTTACCCTGGCATAATAAACGAGGCAGGTATTGTTAAGGAGAATATATGGAATTGGGGAACTACACATAATGCAACTCTCACTCCCATCATTTTGCACATTTCAGATCACCACCTCTACTAATTCAAACAGTGGGCATTGGCTATGAAAGGATGTATTTCTGTTAGCATTGTTACATGAAGCAGTCATATATATGATACAGGGTCAAATCTATTCGCCTGTTCAAACGTCAAATGGTTCCACTAATTGCATTGGAGCTATTGGTTTGAGCAAGTCAAACAGGATATAGATCAACATGTAAGATGATGTGGATATTTAAAAGAAATCTCATTGCTTGATAGTATTTTATCTGTGCTCAGCCAAAAAAGAGCAGTAGAGGTAAACTAGTAGAGTCTACAGTTTGCAGAATATCTTAAGTGTAGTTAGGCATTTTGCTTAGGGAGACCAGCTGACCTAAGCTTCTTCCTATCTCTAATTAGCACCTTTCTAATATTTGTAAAAATTGCAGCTGTTCAAATGGCATCACTGTTTTTTTAATCACAAACCTGTGTTCTATATGCTGCAAGAAGTCATACACAATATTTAATTGCATCAACGCATGTAATTACGATATTCTATCTGAAGTCACTCCAGAATGATTTTAAAGTCACATTTACCTAATACATTTTAATTTTATGATAAATAACATTCTGCTAAAATTTCAAAGAAATACTAATGCAAACTGCAAAAGAAAATATGCAGCAGATACAGATCTCTTGGTCTGCACGCTCAAGCATGACACATTAATATACAATTTTTGAGGTTTCCCACTGGTTTCGTTGTACAAAATTTCATTTTTTAAGATATGGCTCATTCCATTAGTGAATCAATCGGGGATTAGTATCTGCAAGTGCACTAGATCCTGCACTGATTTATACTGGGCAGGTTGCTTCAACCCCACTGTAAGGCTATTGGAGGAGATTCATTTCACCTGCATAAGGCCACAACAGTCTGGTTTTACGTGAGTGAAAAACAGCAACGTTTGGAAACATGAAATTCATCCCCAGCCTGGGACCAGATGGCTGGTTGCAGCACAGAGTTGCATTCAGCCCCAGTCACTACCTTAGGTTATAGCCTGGCAGTGTGAGACCTAAGTGGCGGAGAGGATCTTGTGCTGCTCCTCCACAGCAAAGTGAATTTCCCTTCTTGAGAAGGAGGTAGACTATGAGGCCACAGAGTTTAGCTCTAAAGCTTCGTCAGTATCACTATGCTCTCTTGATTCCACTTCAAATATCCATAACAGACAATGATATGTTAAAATAACAAAAGTTCTTTAAATCAGTCAGCTCACTGCATGCACAGAAAGACACTCAACTCTTTAACACGGAAAAAAGAGATAGGAAGAAATCAATAAAAAGAATACACTTCCAGTGAACTCCAAAGATTAACTACAGCAGTGCCTTGTCTCAAATTAGATTGCATGCTGTTTGGGGCCAGAACCATGTCTGCCTGGGTGTTTGTAAAGGACAGAGATCCTTACTAGGATTGTGGCACCTTAGAGACTAGCACATTTATTTGAGCAGAAGCTTTCGTAGGCTTTCGTTTTTGTAGCCCACGAAAGCTTATGCTCAAATAAATTTGTTAGTCTCTAAAGTGCCACAAGTACTCCTGTTCTTTTTGCGGATACAGACTAACATGGCTGTTACTCTGAAACCTGACTAGGGATTGTGGCACTAATATAATAATAACAATTAATAATAATAATAATAATGATGTTAATATATTTTCTTTATTATTAAATGTGAGATCTGGTCTACCTAAAATTCACGCCCCTGAGAGATGTAGTTAACCCAAGTTAAGCCCCAGTATAGATACTGCTAGGCTGGTGGAAGAGGTCTTCTGTAGACCTCGCTGCTGCCTCCTGAAGGAGAGGATTTATTACAGAAAAGAAAAAACCACTTCTGTCACTGTAGCAAGTGTCTACACTGAAGCACTAGGAGTTAGATACCTACCCTACTTAGATGTTTTTGAAAATCCCACTAGGCAGCCAACTGCAGCTTTAGGCACCTAAATACCTTTGAAAATCTGTTCCTAAGTACTTATGAAAGTTACCAGATTGAGGGCACGGGAGTCTGAAGTCTTCTACCCAGCTACTAGATACAACAGTGAGCATGCTAGTGCAAGTTTTTCCACAAAGCTTGAACAATGTGCCTCAATCCTGCATTAGGGGGTGTCCTTTCTAGGGGTGAGAGAGTAATCCAGGCTCTGTGCCCCTTCTTACTTTTGGCCACTACTATATCAGGTTAGATTACAGGCCACTAACTAGGAGTAAAATTCTCTGCATCCCATTTCCACTACCCTGAGCTATCCAGTGGAATCTTCTGAAATATTCAGTGCTCTGCGTATCAAAGCAAAATACAGTTTTGTGTAAAAAAAAAATGCTGTTCACAAACAGTGGTATGAAAAAGTAGTGATAGTTTTTTTTTATCCTTGGCAGGTATGTTTGACATCATTATATGGCACTTAACATACCATGAAATGGCTGTTTTCACATTGCCCCATTTCAGCAAAGCCCTTTAGCATGTGCTTAACACTCACTGAAGTCAATGGAATTTAACCACATAATTCAGTGCCTTGCTGAATATGGGCCTAAAACAGGTAAAAACTTCAATGTTTGTAACTTTTGATGGGAGAATTAATCTTCATCCTAATGACATTTCAACAATCAAACTGTGAAAAATGTCAATGTTTTGGCTCAAAAAACCGTTTTTGGTTTCCATTTAAACTAAGCCCACTGTCACTCAACCATTTTCTGAGAAAAACCACAGAATTTGTCTGGTTAGTTGTGAAATCTAATTAAATTTTGTGAATTTGAAATGAAATGGACAAAAAATTCACATGGAACGGTTTTCTAATTTCTTTGTGATATTTTTTGCTGAGCTCTGTTCATGATGCTTATGTATCTGACATGTTTCTACCACACCCTGACTGTATAATTTCAGAGGAACAAAGCTATCTGGAAACATGGAATCTGAGAGACTAAAATTGCAGCAACATTTTAATATCTATAAATATACCCCCTTTTAAAACTATTCATTGTTTATCAATCAGACTTTCATTTTTGCAGCTGAAATCTAACTATTTTGGTTTATTTAACCTTTTCACTCCAGTGTGTGTTTTGAACTTTCAGAATTAGGTTTAGGTGTTCTTTTGTGTATGTGTGTATATACAAAAATGGCTGATAAACCCCTTGTTTCTGCTTCACTGACTCTATGCTACACCTGTTTGTCAACTCTTATGTGCAGCATTCCTTATAAGAAAGTATAAAGCTGAATGTAGCCACTTGGATGTAAGCCAGCCAGAAAGGCTCCCTTAAGTTAAGAATATTGAGCAGTGGAGTCATTTACATGATCGATTTTCAAAGAGGGAAAAAAAGAGGGACTTATTCCTTGAGAAAAATTCTTAAAACCGGATTGGATAACTTTGTTAGAGGCACTGTAACTATTCCAGGGAAGATTAGGCTATTTTAAAAATGGCAAGGCTGGCTGCCTATTAGATAGATAGAAAGTCTTTGTTCATTGATGGTTCCACAGACCTTTACCATGTCTTGTATGTCACTTGTAAAAGTATCACCCTCATAGAAGATGGCAATTTTGGAAATTACATTATGACATTCAAAAGTCTGTGTATTTAAGTAGTTCAAGCATTCAAAAATTATGAGTCAGGCTGCCCAAAAGCATGAGAGTGACTTAAAAATCATGATATATTTACCTTCTGGTTTTTTTTGAGACTTTGGGGAACACTTGAGTTACATTTTCAAGCTTTTCTCCACAAGCATGAGGGCTAGAAACTTAATTAGGAAAAAAAGCAAGCAAGCAAGCCAAGATTCTCACCTAACCACTTTTTCTCTGGGAGCTGGGACTATAAGTTAAACATGAAATACCATGAAACTCCTGATAAAATCACGGGAGTTGTCAACACTGGTATTTATTTAGCTCACAGAAAATGTGTGTCTTTAAACATGTAGCTCTTCTATCAGGTTATATTTCTGGAGCATGGGAAAATGATTGGGCACAAGCCAAGAGTTTGAGGGTTTTTTGTTTTGTTTTGTTAACAGCCAGTGCTACTAGTACTTATGCTGAAAGTGCAAATGCTACAGAGTTACACTTGTTTATTCCATATAGTAGGTGTTTGCACATATGGACTGTATGGGAATCTCACCTCTGCAGTAGTTTGATGGCGAGAAAATGAAACCTTTTTTTTTGTAGACAGAGAAAGTGAGGCCTGAAATATACAGTGCTGACCCTAGGTTTTGCAGAACCCAATACAATCATCACTCCTGACTGCTTTCCCCCATTCCAACGGGCACAGAGTAATCCCTGGCCTTGGCTGCCTGCCTGCGCCCACTTCCACACACTTGTTTATGTGCTCAGTGGCCCCTGGTGACCTCCTCCACTGCATGTAGCAGGAAGCCAGGAGGTGGAGCCAAAACATAGCTTTCCAAATGGGATGTGCAGCTGGAGAAATCACTCTGTGCTGTGACCTGCTGGAATCAAATGGGACCATGCATGAGGATATGGTATGGTGCCCTGGCTCCATGGCTGGCGGGTTGAGTGCATATCTGTGTCCTGGGAAGAGGGGGACCATATACTAACACATAGGTCATGTAAGCCTAGTGTTGCCACTGTACATATGTTGTCTAGTAGTCATATCCTGTAGCGTGCCATTCAATTCTCTGAGTAAAAGGTGTATCTTCATTGCTACAATTCCATTTTGGCCATAAATAGTGAGCTAGCTCCATGACTGAATCCTACCCCATTTGTACTTTGTTAAATTACATAGTGGAAAGGGGATTGCATTATCCAGGATTGCAAATACAGTGTAAAAACCCATCGTGACTGAGAACCAGTTAGAGAAATAAATCTGTTAACATTGAGTTTAATGAAGAATTCCCACTACACAAAGAACCCTCTACACAAAGATTTTTCATTATAAGCTTTCATGATATTTTAACCTAGGTGGAAAATTATCTTTTATTTCCCTTGGAATTCTGAATGATAATAAACACTATTCAGTGAATGTAATCACACCTCATACCACATAACAAAGCATCCCAGCAGGTCATGATTTTTGAAGCAATGTCTGTTTCTCTTTCAGAATGCCATCAGATTATTCATATATGGTTATTTATCATGCACTGTAAAAGCGATCTTTCAAAGGTACTTGAAAGGAAGGGAGGAGACAAACAGACAGAGTTCCTTAGCTATTCATATCTTAAAGATAAAATGCTAAGTCAATAGACATAAGTTGTAGTATATTACCTCATCCTGCACTTGATTTATTGCAAGTGGGAAGCAACTAGAAACTAAATTACTTTGAAAGTTTTACTACTGACATTAAAATTCCAGGTCTGTATACATACATCTTATGGAGACTCTGAACACAATTTTAGCTAATTTGGCATGTACTCTACTTTGCTTGCACTGGACTGTCCACATTAAAAGTGAATTCAGACCTTTCTGCTGATTCTTAACTAACCCTTGAATTTCAAGATGTGTTAATTTGTCATGTTAAACTTATAGGACGAGATTTTGAAAACTGGGAGCTGCTGAGTGTTCAGCACTTTTGAAAATCAGGCCATTTATTCAGGCACTTAAATGTAGCTTTCGGATCCTAACTTTGGGCAGCCATTTTTGAAAATCCATATTTTTGTAATAGTCAATCCAATTAAAGTCACTTCACAAATTCCTAACTAGTTCAAATCCAGTTTTCAACTAGTTATAAATTAACCTGAAGAGGAGAGCTTAGCTATAAATTTAATCTCTGTTTAACTTTGCATCTTCGTCATGAACTAAACATATTCATTCTCTATCTTACTTCTGAGCGGAAACTACCAAAGTATTAACTTGCCAAAAATGCACAAAAATGTTTAGCAATTATGTATTGGATGTGTTTGAAGAGATCAAGGTGCACTCACATGTCCTGTGTTATGGATATCTTTGATTAGCTTGTCATCTACACTGAAGAAGATGTAGCTCGATTCGCCTATGCTGTGTAGCAGGCCAGCTGTTAGCTGTCTGTCAAGCACCTAAAGTGGACAAGTAGTCCAGGAGCAAAAATGTCACTCCTTTGATCTGGCAAGGAGCAGCTGCTGATTTATAGAGTAGGACTTTGTTCTTCCGTTCTATTTTACTTTCTTTCCTAAGGCAGAACCACAAAATCCAGCAGGAAAAAAAACCTGCCGTTCTTTGCAACATCAACAAGCTCTGACAACTGCAACAGGGTTTTTCTTGGCCCTAACAAAGCTCTCAGCCATCTCCTTTGACGCTCACCTTTTTTTTTTCCTTCTTCTTTTTGCAATGTGGTAGTTATTGTTTAATTCAGCTTCTGTAAATGGAATGGACTGTGGCCAGCAAGCCTGGGGCATAAACACACCTGTATGAAAGAAGCCTTATTGTAGCAACCATCTACAACCAACCTGCACATGCACTACCAGTCTGTGTGTTCAGAAGGAATGCTTCATTTACCCTGACAGCAAATTTTGTCCAAAAGTGAGCTATTTTTTGTATTCTCTGTCCTGTCTTGGCCATGCTTGTATATTTTTTTCATTGTCATTAAAGCTTCATATCTAAAGGAAAAAGAATTAGGCTGGGAAATATATATTTTATCAATCAACCAGTGGACCTTAGCAAACTGGATCTTAGCTTAGTTTTCAAAATCTGCCACCAAACTAAATTTATAGATGCACGCTAGTGAAAGTTTGAGAACCGCTGATCCTAAAGATGTTCACACTGATGCCGAGGCAAAGCTGCTGTGGCAGACACTGCCAGCTTATACTGACCTCAGTTTCTTTTTGAGAAACAGTTTGGGAAAACATATTTAATAAGCAATGGATTTTGACATGATTAAAGTTAGTCAGAACATCACATTGACAGCATGGAGTAAAGTTCTGTTCAGAATCATATTGCAAGGCACCGAGCAGCTTCTATAAGGTGTTGAGCACCCTAAGTGGGGTGCTGAGCTCCCACCTCTCCCATGGAAGTGACTGCGGAGTCACCTCTGTGAAGCTAAGCCCTTAATCCAGTCTCAAGTTTATTAAAGGGGAAAAAAAATGCTGTAGGCCACAAGACGATGCCGTGTGGAGTTATCGTGTTAAGGAGTGCATAAACCTGCATGTACGGCATTTGCTAAGAAGCCAGTATGTGTTCAGCGTTTCAGTTGGGTGCGAATCCAGGTATATGCCATATTCAGACTCCTTAATGCTTCAGACTGACAGGAGGAGGAAAAGGTTTAAAAAACAAAGGGTGCGGGAGGGGCATGAGTTGAGTGAGGAAGAATCGTAGCACCACTATTTTCCAAGATGAGCACATGTTAGCTTGTGGAAACAAATAAATACTCGTACAGCCAAGGCCCTAAGGGAGGCAGGATAATGATGATCTACAGCATAGCATAAAATGATACATTAAAAACTATGTTGTCAGTGGAACAATAGAATATTAAGCAACAGTCCATAATAATTGGAGAATATTTTAATTATAGCTATAGATATCTTTCTCCAGCTGGTGGCTACCAAAGTATACATGAGAGGAAGGGGAACTAGTGAAACAATTAGGAGTAATGGACAGAATATCTATATATAATCTCAACACACACACGTGTTATAGCACCTGTCACTGCAATACCTAATCACTTCCCAAGTAAGTTGTAGCTACATGGTGATGTCCATACTTTTCTGCTCCTTGTCCTTGCTTGGTTATAGGAGGCTCTGCTTAGGTTTTATATACATATATGATCATGTTAATTTCATCCCTTTGATCACTCTGCTTATGGTAAGCAGGCTTCATCAAAGAGGAGAGTCTTGAGGCTCAGTGTCTGAGTGCGTGGTGTGTGTAAAGGTGTTATCGGTTTGAGAACTGCTAGCTCAGTGCGGCAGGCTTTTGTTCAGTGTCTGTACAGCACCTAGCATAATGGGGTCCTAGCAATATTATTATTCAGGAGGGGTGAAGGCAGGACAGATTTATGCAGATCATCCCAGTCTCATGCTGATAAAGCATTAATACCTTTCCACACCATTGCGTATTAAGTGTATCCTATATGTATCACAGAAAAAAATGTTTTAGGACCACCTTAGAGAGTCTGTTAAAAACTTTATTGCAAATGTTGCTTTTAATGTTGTGCCTATGACAACAGGGACCTAAATTGCTGTAAGCCAAACTGTGCAGGCCTCAGAGAGAGGAAAATTAAAACAAAAAAGGTGAGACTGCTCACTCTCCCACATGCATGTTTGCCTCATGGCTCATTCCCTGCTACCCAGTCAGCCTCCCTGGATAATCAGAGGTAAATGCAAAGCACAGCTGGTAAGTCTGGGACAGAGCTGGCTGGAGCTCTGCAGGGGCCCTGGAGTGTTGCATTTGTTGTGATTGAGGACATACATGTGAATGTTGCACCACCCCTCTGTTCTCTCTCCTGGCTTCATTCTTCTGAACCAGCAGAGGATTGAAATTGACAAGGTTTGTGCTCTCTGAAGCACTCAAAGAGGTGGATTCTTATGAATTTCAATACCCAGCTGGCTCATAAGAATTAGAGAGGGCTGGTGGGAGTCTGTCCCAAATTGCATCACTCTAAGGTTGCTGTTGGTGGGTTCCCCAGCTGATGAGCAAATTAACACTAATGCAAACTTTTTGTCTTTTTATTTTTAAAGGCTGGCTAGCTAGCAAAGCATCTGGTTTCACATTTTCGGCTTGCCAACCTGGTTACTGTCACTTGAATATGCCATAAAAAAAGGAAATTATATCATAAAAAGGAATATGAAATTAGCATTATATGTGGTGGTCGTATATCTTTAATGAACATTGGACAGTATTGTGATATTTTCCCACTGTCATTCTTGTACAGAGAAATGAAATATCTGTCATGAAATTAAACAAATCAGTCAGTCTCGCTTTCTGTATCTCTGGCCTGGTCAGCACTACGCGTTTAAACCGAATTTAGCAGCGTTAAACCGATTTAACTGCGCACCCGTCCACACTACGAGGCCCTTTATATCGATATAAAGGGCTCTTTAAATCGGTTTCTGTACTCCTCCCCAACGAGAGGAGTAGCGCTAAAATCGTTAGGTGATTACCCATCGGATTAGGGCCGCAACTCGACGGTGATTGGCTTCCGGGCGGGTATCCCACAGGCACCACTGTTGGACCGCTCTGACAGCATCTGACTCGGATCAGTGGCCAGGTCAGAAAAAGCCCGCGCGTACTTATTGAATTACTTTCGTGCTTGGCCAGCGTGGAGCTCTGATCAGCACGTGTTGGCAATGCAGTCCCAATCAAAAAGATGCGTCCGCTTGGGACCGTACAGGAGGTACTGGAATAGACGCTGTATGGGAGCATAATCGTGTTCTATCAGAACTCCGTTAACGAAGACGAAATGCCAAAGGTTGAAAAATCTCCAGGCTACACAGTGCTGCCGTACAAGCGAACGGAAAGCCAAGCAATCAAATGCGCTCATGGGGGAGGAGGGTAGGCTGGGACTCCAGCTATCCACGCCACAGGCAGTCTCCGAAAACTTATTTATGCTTGTGGCTGAGCTCAGTGCCTGTAGGTCAAGATACAGTGTCCACCGTTGGTTCAGAGGTTAGGCTCGTCAATTTATACCCCTCCCCTCACCGTGAGAGAAAGGGAGAAAATCGTTTCTTGACTTTTTTTCAATGTCAGTATGTCGCTACTGATGCTGATGGTTACGTGATCTGCAGCAGTGAAAGGCGAGTAGTGCCGCTCCTCCCTCTGGGTCGGTAGATGGTACAATATTACTGAGATCCCACTCTCACCATCAGCCAGTTGAGTGCTCCTGCTTGCTTCAGGTGAGGTGGCCTAGGCGCCTCGTTGGTAAAAATGGATGATTCTTGGTCGTTCGCATGATGGTACAGGAAGTTGGTCTACTGGTTCTCATCATAGCACCGGTGGGACTGGCAGGCTCCATTCAGCCCTCCCGTTTCCTGTTGTAAAGATAAAGATTCTTATGCCTGGACTATGCATGGTTAGCAGGCGGGCGACATGCTGGGCTCCTCCCCCCGCAGCCTGCTGTAGTGTCGGCCTGAACGTTGGCATAGTCTCAGAGTGCCTCCCCTCATGTACTCACTAAACAGTCAGTATTCTTACTGCGCTGCGGACTCTTACAGCTTCATGACACAAGTGCGGGGACACTGCCACGGTAGCCCAGGAAGGTTGGGGGAGGAGGGAAGCAACAGTTGGGGTTGTTGCAGGGGCACCCCCCGTGAATGGCATATAGCTCATCATTTCTGCGGGATCTGACATGGAGCAGCTGTGCTCTCTGATACACTGGTTCTCTAGCACACTTGCCCCATGCTCTAGGCAGGATTGACTCTATTTTTAGACACCATAAAGAAGGGATTGACTCAGGGAGTCATTCCCAGTTTTGCCTTTGTGCCCCTGGCCGATCTCAGCCAGGAGCATCCATAATAGCAGCAGACAGTACAGAAGGACAGATAACTGTCATCTTATTGCCAATTTACACCAGCAGGAGATGGTACAGAACAACTGATAACCATCTCTGCTATCATGCAAAAGCAAATGAATGCTGCTGTGTAGCGCTGCAGTAACGCCTCTGTCCGTGGCATCCAGTACACATACGATGACTGTAAAAAAAAAAAAGCTGAATGGGCTTCATGGTTGCCTTGCTATGGCGTCTGCCAGCGCAATCCAGGGAAAAAGGGCACAAAATGATTGTCTGCTGTTGCTTTCCCGGAGAAAGGAATGACTGATGACATTTACCCAGAACCACCCGCGACAATGATTTTTGTCCCATCAGCCACTGGGTTCTCAACCCAGAATTCTAAGGGGCAGGGGAGACTGCGAGATGAGATCTATGGGATAGCTACGGGATAGCTACTCACAGTGCAATGCTCCGGAAATCGATGCTAGCCTCGGACCATGGACGCACACTGCCAAATTAATGTGCTTAGTGTGGCTGCGTGCACTCGACTTTATACAATCTGTTTTATAAAACCAGTTTATGTAAAATCGGAATAATCCCGTAGTGTAGATGTACCCTCTGTAACTCATTATGGGAGAAGTTTTGAAACAGAATGTGATCTTACATCATTTTAATAAAGGTTACGGATGGATTTTGAGCATTAACTCAGAATATGCTCACTATTTGGGCAAGTTTTCAGTAGGTCTCAAAAATTGCATCTGCACCACTTGTATGAGCATCAACTTGCATTTGAGCTCATAAAACTGGCAACTGTGGGCAGCTTGATCCTGCAAGGTGCTGAATGCTTGAGTTAATTATGTTATACAAAACGGAACAGCTTTAAGAAGAGAGCTTGAGAAGCCCCCACACCAGGATTCCCTCTAGGCCAGTGATTGGGGCACTCTCCTTGGAAGTTCAAGTCCCTGCTCCTCTCAGGCAGAGTGAGGATTTCAGCCTAGATCTCTAGGGCTTAGGCATGAGATTGGTGGCTGTGAGCATGCTCACCAACAGAAACTTTGGTGCCTACGGGACTTTATTTGGGGCAACCTTAGGTGCCTACAGATTTAGGGGGCAGCCAAGTGGGGGTTTTGAGGATGTAAATTTTAGGTGCCAGAAGTGACAGTTTAGGTGCTGAAGGCCCCTAGTGGATCTAGCCCTAAGGCACTTTGGAAAATAGGACTTAACGTGCTTTTGAAAATTTTACCCATGCTTAACTTTAGGCACTCAAATAGTCCCATTGACTCTGTGTGGACAGTCAGCATGTGTGTGCCATTTCACATAGTGGGCCAGATCCTCAGCTGATGTAAATTAGTGTAGCTCTTTTGAAGTTAATGAGGCTATGCTGATTTATACCAGCTGAAGATCTGGTCTACAGTGGGTACCAATGAAGGACCTGCATATTCAAATTGGATACATCTGTAATTGTTCTGGCCATACTTACGAGGACCATCTGAAAAACTGTAACATAACAGTACTTGAACAAAGATTTTGTGGTTTAATACTCACAGATAATGCTACCCACTTGTGCAACGTAACAGTCTTAATGTTTGAAAAGGGATTATTTAATTAAAAATACAGATTGGTAAGTCTTTTCCTACCATATTTTCAATCCAAACATTGCAGCATTGTGCTAGGGCAATGGTCCCCAAACAGTAGGGTGTGGAGGAATGTTCAGAGGGGCAGATGGCAGGGTATGGGCCAGTCTCCACATGGGATGGGGAAGGGAGCGCCTGCCAGCCTTACTCTGCCCTCAGCTGCAGCTCCGTTCCACCTCCTGCTCTGCCCCCAGCCCTACTCCGCTCCCAGCCACAGCTCTGCTTTGCCCCCAGGCTAGCTCTGGCCTCATTCCCTCTCTCCCCCAAGGCCAGCTCCACCTTCAGCCCATGCTCCTTTGCTGAGCCAACTGTTCAGTAAGGAAGGGTGGGTGGGCACAGACAGGTTCCATGACTGGTGGGGAGGGGCATGACAGGAAAATTTTGGGTACCACTGTGCTAGGGCATGACAATCTGAGGTGAAATTTACAAGAAACTGACTAAATAAAAGTGAAAGTGAATTGTCCTTTTTCATTCTGTTTTCAGTATCCACACGGAAAAAAACACAGAAAGATAAATCAACAGCAAAGAGAGTGAAAAGTCAATTAGATTATTATATTTCAGTTTGAATAATTAAAAATTATTTGTAACATTTGTGTATTGCTAAAAATACACAATTTGTAACCCAATAGTTCTCATTTAATATAATATTTAACTATTTAATAAAGGCCAAAAATATAGACTCACACACATGCAAACTTTTAGCATGACAAAGTCTTCAGCAAGGTAATAAAAGAAACAAAATGCAAATACTCAATGACTAAGGAGTCAAAACAATCTTCTCCTCTAGGAGCCAGATCAACTGGCAAAGGAGTGTATTTCTTCTTGAATCTCCAATAGTTGTTATATCCAGTTTTTCCAATGTGACTACATTATCATCCACAAAATTTTTAGCATCATCGTAATCATAGAAGATATATTTTATATCTTTATAAATCACATGAGGCTTAGCAGACTCCAGTAATGCCACATATGCTTTAATACTAGTAAATTCTAGCCTAAGAGAGTCTAGACTGTGTTGTATCATCTGAGTTTCCAGAAACATTTTAGGAAATATTAGTTCTTTGATTCGATAAAATATATTTTAAAAAATACAATGGTCAATAGCCAAAGAGAAAGCTGGCACCTTTAAATGGACCTTGACAGAAGCCTGACTTGGAGGCATCCATGTCTGTTTCCTATTTGTCCCTCAATCACTGATCCACTGTGGATGATGTAAAACAACTGCTCAATTTTCAAAGTGGGACACATGAATTCAGCACTCTGAATTTAATATATATTTTATCGAATATTCTCCTATAATTCCAGGAGATCAGCCGCCCTTTGGTGGGTGAAATTGGTGCCCACAAAAAATACAGATGCCAGCTTTTCAGGCCCAAATTTTACATCTGCATTTCAAATACAAATCTCACAGTTCTAACTAACTAATTTTAGGGGCAAATCAGGTAACTTGATGTAATTTGCAGGTGAACAAAATGCAGGTAAAGACTTTGTGGATGTAAATTTTGCACCCAAAATGAAAGAGGCAGGGCTTCAACCCTACTAAAAATGGATCCCTAAGACTTACCTAGGAAATTGGACTTTCTGAATTAGCTTTCCCCTGGTATTTTCAGTGTAACATAGTTTTATTTTAATATTTATAATATATCATGCTACAACATCTTTCACACAAACTCCATCCCATAACAATTTACATAATTAGATAATTCATTAACAAAAAATATTTCAGAGGGAGAGAAATTAAGAGCCATAAACAAGGGAGAAAATATAAGTTTTCATTGAGTTTGAAAATATTATATCTGGAGTCAATGATACAGGACAGTTAGTTCAAGTGGAAGGAACTGTAGAGGAAAAGGATGATAGATGAAAAGGGATGAGATTGTGCAACTAGGCGGGAGGGAGAAGGCCACAGATAAACAAAGAGAGAGGACATGAAGCAGGCTTTTACATGGTTTTAAAAACAATTTTGAAACGGACCCTGAAATGAACAATGGAAACCAGTGGAGTTGTCTGAAGGATAGGGTTGATTTTGTCATGTTTGAAGTATGTGTGAGAAGGAGGCAAAAACATTTGGCACATAATGGGGCATGGAGAACTGGGATTTAGAAGCTTTAGAGAAGGGAATTACAGTAGTCAAGCTGAAAGGAGGTGAAAGCATGGGCAGAAGTAGCATATGTGGTTAATACTGCTAAAGGCTGAGTTGCAGACACAGGAGATGTGGAAGAATGAAACAGCAGGATCAAGGATCACACCAAGGTTATGGATAGTGGGAGTAAAATGAGGGAAGAGTCCTAAAGAGGCATGGAGGAGTAGGAATTGTGTTTGAGGATGTCCAAGAGAATAACATCTCACTGAGATATTTATTTGTCACTTCTATTTATCAGGTTATAAATCTATCTATGTAAACAAACACTGTCTAATACATAAACTTATTTTCATCAGTGCAGTGTTTACTGTGATAGCTTGCAGTCTCTGCAATGTTTGTTTTAGTTGTGGATCACTCCTTCTCACCAACAATTCTAATTGCCATATATTTAAGTTGGTATGTAACGTCTAAATCAGATTGGATTTGGCTACTGGGGAATGCATACAGGCTCATGGCCATGATCCTTTTCTTTGACGTGACATTATTTTAACAGGAGGCGCTTCGTTCCCTTTCTTGAGATCCTTCTTGTTAAATTTTACTAGACACTTTCCACTTCTAATAAGTTACCCTCAGATATCACAACACGGCTGCTTTCAGAATCAGGAAACTAACTAATAGTGTAAATAAGTTTCTGGCAAAATCTTATGAGATTCTGGTAAAAAAAGAAATAGCTATGAACAATTCTTGGTCATCTATAAGCAACATGTTTATAAGAATAGAGCACTGAGATTCAAGTCCTGAAATAGTGTATATAGGTGTTAGGGATACATCCCAATACCCATCAATTGTTTATCTCAACAGTTCTTGTTTATGGAGTGCACAAGATCAAAACCAGCTTTTTACTTATAACTGTTTTCTCACCTACCTGCCTGGCCTATCAACCCCAAAAGTGCCTGGATAAGGGTGAAGGGTTCGCTCTCCACAAGCAATCCTGTCAGTCAGGCTAACAGCACTGATTCACTCACAGGAGGGGGAAAAAAAGAGACTCAGTTGTTGGACTTATTGACTCCAGGAAGGGCAGCTACTCTGTCATTACCATAGAGTGCACACAACCTGAGGTCTGTGTTGGGGCACTTAAATTACTATTTGCTGTGAAGGATTGGCAAAGCAATTCTTAAAATGATGGGGTGAAAGTAAGAGAAGCTCCATTATGAGCTTTTCTTTTCCCTTTAACGAAAGTGATTCTTTTTGAGTCTGACCCACTTATTACCTTTTGTTCACTTGTCTTTATTAACATGTATTAATGGACTAGATTACCTTTAGAAACAACACATTTCATTAGGTAATTGTATCACAATGGCCTCGTATTGGGAGGAAAGTAATTTTCAATCCAAACACAAAAAATGCGTACAACCTTATGGATATCTATGTATACAGATACCCAACCCTCTGTCCAAGAAGCCTGCAAATATTTGTAGGAAATGCAAAGCAGTTATGTGCATTACACATGAGAAGAGATATTTTTAAGAAAGGTGAAAAAAATGTAATTAAACAGATGTCAAAATTATTTTCTTGTCTCCATCTATCAGGACTGGTTAATATCCATGTACTGATGTTGCATAATTGTTCTTATGGAATGCTGATTCTCAGAACCATAATGAGTTGCTACTGCAGCAAAGCAGTGAAAGTGGCATCCCCACAGAGTTATCTTCTAAATTATTTATACTTGCAACACTTTCACATAATGGCAGTTTCAAACTCAAACAAACAAAGCAAACCGCACAATAAAGAGAGGGGAAGAGACTGTACAGGAGCCCTTTCTGAACGCAAGTAGGTAGAAAGGTGAGTCAAATAAGCTCATCAGCATTTGTTTTCCACTAGAATTCTCAGGAGGCTTGCAATCAGACAGCAGCAAAGCTCTTTGGGGTTGTGTCACTTTTGCAAGGGATTACACAGTAGTGTATTACCTACCTCTGTTTTATCTGTCAAATCTGAAATGTAAAGGAATGCAAACTTTATTTTTCTTGTGCAAGTTTGCTTATTGTCTTTGAATCCCAGGGCAGAACCTCCCAAAAAGCTTAGCTGTCAAGAGGGTGCCAATGAAAGCAGATACTGGTATTGCTGTGTCATATTCATCCCGTAGGCTATGGAGTTACGTTTGCAGAGGTTTCTTTTAACAGCCTTAGCATTGTGCATTACCTACTCCACTTTGCACACCTGCCTTACTTATACTCAGTTTAATGATTAACATGTTATGGAGTCAATGCTATTATTTTCATCAGAAGGAAATAAACCATGGAGAAGGTTTTGTTTTGTTCTGTGTTTTAAACATCAAAACAAAATTCCAAAAGAAATCACTCGGATATTAGGTTATTTGAAAGTATCTAATATTCAGTTAAAACACAGTCTCATTTCTGCTATACTGAAAAGATGAAAAGACCGAAGGCAGGGTTTTCTGTAGAGTGAACGTGGAATTTCAGCCTAGATTTTAAAAAGTATCCATTCATTCTGACTGCCTCAGTTTCTGGGTGCCCAACCTACAGCACCCAAAATGAGTGGCCAGCGAAAAGAGTCGCCTTCTTGGCTAAGTGTAGTCACCCTCAAATATTATGGGCCTGATTCACCACTTGCTACTTCAGTCTTACACCAGTGCACCTCCTTTGATTTCAAGGGAGTTACACTGGTATGAAGTTGGAGAAACACTGTGGTGGATCAAGCCCTATATTCAGACTCATGTTTTCTCCTAGATAATGGCTACTAATATATTTATGAATTTTAAAAGGCTTTTCAATTCAACTATCTATTATTACTACGTGCAGGAAGTAAAGATGTAAATTACAACTAAGCTTTTAGGGGTTTATTCCCTCATGATGTGCTTGTGCTGTGAATGTTGGGGTGGGAAGCAAGTATAGATAACCCTTTATAAAATAAATGACACTGCGGAAAAATTCTTAATGCAGTGTCTGCGTGTATGGGGGTGGGGGACAGAGATGTTATTCACTGCATTTTAAATTCCCACATACCATGAAATAATTCCCTAGCCCAGCTTCAAAAAGTTTCAAAACTGTAGTTTAACAGGGTTTAAAATAAGTGGTGTCTAGATTATGGTTTGATCCTGATCATCTGAGAAGAAACAGAAAGTACTTTTAGGGTTATAAACAGCTCTTAGCCATGCACATGACTCCAATGCCAATGGGAATTTTGGGCAGGGAGTCAGGGCAGAAATAGTATATGGCCCTCTGTTCTCAGACATGACAGACGTAATAAACCTTAACCTCTACATTCCCAGCTTTCCTCAACCACAGCTAAAAACTCTACATATGTTACGCCATTTAATGAACCAGACTTTAAAAAGAAACCACAAATCCATACCAAGAGATTAGTAGGAAAAGAAGTGTGACATAAATGCTTGCTCGTTGTAGCACCACAGTAGTTAGAAAGAAAAAAAGACCCAATAGATGATCAGCTCTGTCCTCCTACAAGGACAAGGTATAGTTTACCAATACAGGATTGTCCAACCAATACATGACCTACTGGTTATTAAACTGATACTTCACAAACTCTCTGAACCCAGAGTGGAAGAGCCCAGTAAGCAGAAAAGCAGACCACTAAACTGAATTTGGGAAGAAAATGCTGGGCTGTGCATTTCCCACCTTCCTCTCAAAAGGACCCTATTTGTTTTCCTCTGATTCTGGAGCAACACAGAGGAAGGCTGGACTAGTGTTTAAAGCACAGGTCTGGCGTTCAGGAGACTTGGCTTCAACTTTTGGCTTTGCCACATACAGTACTTCCTGTGTGACGTTAGCAAGTCACTTATGATTAGATTGTGACTCTGTAAAGGAGAAAAGGGAATAAGATACCTCTACTCCTTACACAGGTTACCTGGATATTCAGTTCAGGTACACAGGAGTCAGTGAGGCTACTTATCTGCTTACTTCCTCCAAGGAGCAAGTGGGCAGAGAATGGAGGGAATGAAGTCTTGGCTTCACTCCTCCTTGCTCACTAGCCAATGTTGCAGAGCCAGCATGGGATGAGTAGTAATTTACGGCAGGTGTAGGTCAATAGTAAAGTACTACTGCCCAGGAGCAAGGAGGATGTCAAGGAGGATCTGTGCCTGGGAAGTCTGTCTCTGAGGTATGTCTACACTGGGATTAAACAGCTGTGGCTGCCCCATGCCAGCTGACTCAGGCTTGCAGGGCTCAGGCTAAGGGGCTGTACAATTGCAGTGCAGACATTCAGGGGGTCCCAGAGCATGGACTTGTGCTTGAGCTTGAATATCTACACCGCAGTTTTACAGCCCCAAAACCCAAGCCTGCAAGCCTGAGTCAGCTGACGTAGACCAGCCGCAGATGTTTAATTCCAGTGTAAACATGCCCTGTGTCTCAGTTTTTCACATGGCCACTCCTATAAAGATGCGTTTTATCAGTAATTTAGTCTTTGTTCTTGCTGCACCTCAGTCCTGCATTTTTAAAATGGGGATAATAATAATACTTCCTATCTCATTTCTCAACTTCCTAATGCTGTGGGGGCAAATTAATTGACATTTATGAGGCACTCAGTGTGAAGACAGAGGCCAAAGAAGTACCTACCTATTGATCTAGCTAGCTACACAGTCTATAACATATCTTTTCTGGTGAAATTTGGACGGCTGTAGGCCTGATTACAAGAGCTACAATTACTAGAAAACTCGTTTACAAATTGTTCTGCAACTGTTATTCACATGTAACTTTCCAAAAGTCTGTTTAAGATTATTTTCATGTGGGATAATTAGCCCGACATTTAAGAATTCTAATCTCATATGAATGTGCAATCAAAACAAGTATTTTCCTGCAAGCTAAAAATGCCTGGATTTCACTTTTCACTTTTGAAAGAATTTTATTGTTCGTGCTGGATGTGCACTGGAACACAAAAGAACACTTCACCTCACTGCTTGAATTGGTTCGTTTTTTATTTTTTTACTGTTCTGTGTTTATTTAATTAATGATGTCTGAGTTGTTTTTCCCTATGTGTGCGTGAGTTTAGTGTTTGTAATGATCCACAGAAATGGTACAGAAAAAAGCAGTTCAGGGTTTTTTATGCTGGCTTGACATTCTGCACCATACTTTATATGCCAAGCCTGTAAGAGAATGACCAGGTCATTCAGTGTCTAGTCCACTCAACATCTGGCCTCTCTGCTGAGACTGTCAATAAATGCTGGTTGTGGGCTGTGGACCATAGGCGAAGATCTACCAATTCATTTCTTATAGGCCACAAAACAGCTGCTGGATGGTAATGATTTTTGGTAACTACCAAGATGGACTGGATTGGAATCTGAGACCAAGATTGCAAATGACAATGTGGAAAATGTCTAGATATACAAAAGGACCCCACTTTTGTAAGAGAAACTCCAAACAGAAATTACACACAAGCAAATTAGCCATGAGCCTAGTGTATCCATGGATCAGAACCACACCAGATGTTTCCCTTCCTTGTGGCATGTTCACCAGGTCTGCAGGGGAAGCACATTGATATATACTTGGCTAGACCTTCTTCTGAGAAGAGGAAGCAAAGTGCTTTTTCCAGTTAGTGGCATGGAGGTGTTCTGCAGTGAACTGATCTGGTGAAGTGAGTACCACCTGGTTCTTCCACAGGGAAGTAAAAGTTCATCCCATGAGGAAAGGAAAACTGCCACACACATACTCAATCCCATAGGGGGAGAGCAAGGAATTGATGAGATGCACCCTCTTTTCTCTAGGGAGAAAGTGCTACTGTGGAATCCTCTGCCCCCTATTTGCCAGGATGGACAGGGGGAAGGCAGAAGAAGGCAGGAGGAAAATCTTCCCACCCAGCAATCAGGAAGAAGAGGGGAAGCCAACTCACAAGTTACTAAGAGAGGGGAAAGCACAAAATTTAAGAACAAAAAGAATTCCCTACAATGCGGCAGGAGCACAAGGGGGCGGCTGAAAAAAACATAGATTTGGGCAGATCCGCATCTTTTCTCTACAAACAGATCCCTGCAGAACTTAACTGGGAAGGAACAAGAGTGGGGAAATCCTGACCATGCATGAATAGAGGCTATAGGAGCTCCTGGCTTCACATAAGGAGGGAACATCAGAAGATATTATTCATGCAGGAAAAAGTAGGCTTCGGAAAGTGCAGCTGAAAGTGGGACACCTTTTTTTGTTTGTTGAAATACATAAGAGGCCCTGCATTTTGGTACACTTAGGCCTCATTTAATCTTAATCCATCCCTATTTTTATGGAATTTTTAAAAGGGTTTTATTATTAGGTAAATACACTTGAGGAAATTCCTCACCGCAGGTGAGTCAAAGGAAAACAGATCTAATCAGCCATCCGACCAGGTGAACAATGTGGAGATTGAGAGTAAAACCAACTGACACAGCTCCCAGTATGAGACACAGACAGCCAGACACCAAACAAAAGAATCAGAGATGGACCCAAGCTGCAACATCTGGGTCTGAATCCAAATGTTTTTAGTCCAGCCCATCTTTAGGACTAATGGGCCAGATTCATCTCTCATTTACCCAGGCTTTAAACTGCTTAAACTCCCCTGACACCAATGAAGTATCTCCTCTTTTACATCACTGTACATGAGAGCAGAATCAGGCCCAACAGCTCCTGAACTTTGATACCAGATTTTGTGGAAGAGAAATAAAGATGACATGGACCTGGGGGAAATAATTCAACATGTCAAGAGAACAGGATACAACCCCCATTTTAAAAGAAAATATTTTCATATATTTGTAAATTCTAGGGAAATAATGTGTTCGAGCCATTTCATATTACTCGAGTGCAGTGCTGGTAAACAGCACCAAATTCCTAGTCTGGCCATTTGCCTTAGAAGCAGCATATGTATTGTACAGCACCTCTGGACTTACCAGCTATTTAGGGGTAAATCCTGCCCTTTGGCACAAAGAGCCCAGGATGCAATAGAACAACAGCAACCTGCAGCACAGAGCTGGGAGACAAGAATCCTCCTGGGACCCCATTCTGATCACTGTCACCTTGACATAAATGAAGAGTAGTTCTATTCAATAGGCTTACTCCAGATTTATTCTGGTGTACCTAAAAATTAGAGTCTGGCCACTGAAGTTCACACCATACACATACTTTGGAGCACAGCTCATTGCACCTTTGTATGTCAGTGAGGTATAGAGATGAGACAGGAAGACCAGGGGTAGGCAACCTTTGGCACGTGTGCCAAAGGCAGCACATGAGCTGATTTTCAGTGGCACTCACTCTGCCCGGGTCCAGGGGGCTCTGTATTTTAATTTAATTTTAAATGAAGCTTCTTAAACATTTTAAAACCCTTATTTACTTTACATACAACAATAGTTTAGTTATATATTATAGACTTCTAGAAAGAGACCTTCTAAAAACGTTAAAATGTATTACCGGCACGCGAAACCTTAAATTAGAGTGAATAAATGAAGATTCAGCACAGCACTTCTGAAAGGTTGCTCACCCCTGGGTCTAGACGAATCTGTAAATACATGGATCCACCTGCTATTCTCCCCATGCCCATTAGGGGTCAGAGAAGGGGAGGGAGGAGTATTACACATTGGAGCTGCTATAAATTCTCAATCTGAGGAAGAGTAAATCCTTTTCCTCAGACCTGTGATGGAGACTGTCGGTACCACGCAAGGCTGTTTGCATGAACACAAAATTACAAATACTATGTTAGGGCTTGAGCCAAAAATCAATGGAAAGACTCCTAATGATTTCAAGAGGCTTTGGGGTCACACTCTTTGAGAGTGATTCTATAGTCACTGCACATGTGGAATGCAAGGAGAGCTCCACCCATGGAGTGGGCAGAGGACTGAGGCCACTGTGAAAACGTAGACTTATATATGCCCAGTCATATGCCTGTTATTAAACTCTAACACCCAGCTACTCACCCACTTTTGCTAGTGAATTCCCCCAGTGTGACATTCCAGGAAATTCTGAGAACCAAGCAGTAAAGGCACTTTTACACTCCCAGGAGGGGAAAGTGATATTTTTTATATTTTGATGGTATTTTTATGCTTTTATGCCTAACATAGTTTAATGCCATTTTTATGTATTTTTATCTTGTCCTATCATATATTGTCATATCACAATGTGCTTCCAAAAAACAGCATTTGCAGTTTTCAAGTAGCTCATCTTTGTTGTAGTGTTTAATTTGTTAATGTTTTTAAAGTCACTTTGGAAACACAAAGTACCACAAAGTTGCTAAGTGTTATTATTGCATTCTAGTGCCCTTATATATGGTCAATCTATTTGCTGCCAGGCACTACTGAAGCCTGCTGATAGAAAGGCAGGATGGACTTGTAGTTAAGGTACCGGGCTGGAAATCAGGAGAGTCACATTATCTTTCTCCCACAATCTTCCTATGTGATCAAGTTACTTAGGGCCAGATTTACACATATATTTAAATGCCTAAAGAGGCAACTAAGCAGGTCTGGCACCCAGCTCCCAATGAAATGTAATGGGTGTTAGGCACCTGACATGTTTGTAAATCCCACTAGAGCTGGGGCTTCTAGGTGCTACTGAATAGGACATAGTGAGTTAAGTTCTGCAAAATATTTGCAATGAGAAATAACCACAAGAACCTGGCCTGGTCTGCGTTCCAAAACTCAATCATCTTCACTTGAGAGTGAATCTGGGTCAACTGTATCACAACCCCAACCAGTTTCAAAATGAAAGGAAATGTTTGTTTGAATCTCATTGCAGCAAAACTATAGTGGTTCCGGCTGCTCTACTTCCAGGTCTTGTCCCCTCGCCCTGAACACAGAAAACCTTCACTGGGGAGGACAGGGCCATGTATATGCTGGTGTAGGCATTATGCAGGCCATGGAGAAAATTTCTTCTCAAATAGCTTCCATGGCTGTGTAAAAAGGGAGACCAAAAAATCTTGATGGTCCAGAAACTATGGAGTCTGTTTTATGTTTCAGTTCTGCAAGGTATTTAAACAGGTGCCTAACTGCAAGCACATGAATAAGCTTATTAACATCAATCAGACTACTCACATGCTTAAAATTAGATAAGTTCAGAAGTACTTTGCCGTATTGGGGCCTTTATCAAGAGAGAGCTATGAGAATGTTGTTGGGTTTGTTTGTTTTTTGAACAATTAAGCCAACAGTGGTCCACTTTTTTATTGTTCTAATTCTTTTGTTCTTTGTCTTGGTGGCCTTTGATTAGTTGAGAGGGCTGGTATTCAGCATGAGTGATTTTTTTTGTTCTAAAGAAAATTATTTCTGCCAGTTATAATTAAGGCCATGCTACTGGCACAGTCATAATGGATAATTCAGAACATGTTAAATTGACTGCTTGCCATGAAAAACAAAATCTCTGCAAAGAACATGACATTCACACTCTTGAATGCACAGAGGGCAAAGTCTGAAAGATGTGGATTAGATTGATCAATTGATCATACTGAACTGAGGGTGAAAATAACAACTGGGAGTGGGACTTTAGCTCAGGCCAGCTGGCCTGCTCTTGGACCTGCTCAAGCTGAGCCTGTAGCCATACTGACTGAGAGCATCAGCAGGAATAACTCAGAAGGAAAGGAACTCAGCTCTCTCCCAAGAAGAGAAAACAGTATTTTCTTGGGGAAGAGCTGAGTTATATTAATGCTTTGCTCCTGGATCTTCATTTCCCTCCTCCCACTATAACGCTGACTGGCTCCGCACTGAAGACTTGCAAGGAAGACAAGAACATCAAAAAGTTCAGGAGAGGAAAGACATCTCATGAATGTAGGTGAAACAGAACCTAAGCCTCCCCACACCCAAGCCCCTGGAGGAAAGTGTACTGTTAATGAAGGACAGTTCCATCCAACTAAAATGGGAATAGAAATATTCCTGGTTTCTTCCTTCAGGTATGTACTGAAACATTCCTAGCACCTTCTGAAGCATTGAGTGGTTGGTACAAGCCATTAAAATATGTATTTATGAAATGTAGTTTTGCCTTATGAAACATGCCATTTTGCTCCATGAAAAATGACATTTTTTCCTGTGTAAAAAAATACAGGTTTAATTATAACTTCTCTGTGGGTTTCACAAATGAGCAGGTATTCATACAAGGTTGGAAAATGCAAAGAGCTGAAGAAACATTCTTTGTGTTCGATTTATATTGAAAAAATCAACTGAAATCTGGTATATTTTATATTCTCCAGTCAAAAGTGGTATCTGAAAGATCTTGAGAACACAGCATTTCAAGAATAAAGGCACATCACCACTAAAGATGAATTTTTAATGAGGTGTTTGCCTCAGTGACAGCTATGGTCAAGAAAAGATGTACTGCAGTGCAACTGAAATATGGACGTTTGACTTGAAGAACTTTGTGTAGGCCCTATGAATTACATCAGTCACTGGACTACAGTAAGGGGAACAGGAACTACAGTCAGAAATGATCAGTTCCAAGGGACCATGAGGAACAGAAGCCCTGACATTCTGTTTGGTTTACATACTGTTAACTATACATTATGCTGTAATTTTCCTGATACTAGATAATGCAATTCCATGATGTACTCAAATATTTTTAAACAGTATCTTACCTCTGTCAACAATTTTTTAAAGATAAAACAAAGAACTCCGTATTTTTTCTATGCCATCTTTCATTTAACCATGTATAGTGAACATTAATGTCTACCTCTCATGCCTTTATTTAGAAAGCAATAAGATGTGTACACATAAAAACACAATCCAAAGCTTCTGCCTTCTTTCCAGTGCTCAGATATCAGCACCATCTGAAAATTGCTCTTGCATTGTAACAGCAAACTAGAGAGTACACAACTAATCCTTTCATCCTCCCAAAAGAAACACATCTGTGTTTTCACAAGTGCTATGCAAAACCCGCCAATTTTGATTGTGCAGTTTTTTCAGACTACAAGTTCCATTTTGAATTCTAAGGTTGGCAAAATTTTGCTAACTTAACAACAGAGAATCTGCCTCAGTGAGTCTCACCTGTGTTTTCTCTGAAAGAGACAAACTCACCTGTCCCTCTCCTGAAGAAGCTTTGGGTCTCCACTTCATTTATTTTTGTTGGAAGTGGAAGGAATGAACATTTTCTGCCCATACCTGTCTTTCCATTAGGGCCAGATTTTCAGCTGGTATAAATAGGCCTAGCTCTGTTAACTTCATTGGATCTGTGCAGATTTCCACGAGATGAGATTCTGGCCCATTGTCTTCAGGGGCTTCTTAGACATGCCACAGAGTGCACTACTTTGTTGGTAAAGCCCTATGCCACTGAGAAAGTGGCTATTAGAACATGGCATAATCAGTGTATCTCAAGGAGGTATTGGGTGATTTGAGTGGCAGCAGGAGACTCCAGAGGTGATGTTGGGGGCCTGTTGCTGCAGAATGGGGAGGTGCAGCATTATAAGAACATACTCACTAACTCTCTCCTGCAAAGAAAAGTGGGAACAATGGGCCAGCCAGCTGCCCTTGAAGACAGGAGGAGAGGGGAAGTACAATAATACCTCAGTACTGCCAACCCAAGATGTTCAAAAATCATGAGTCAGGTCCCAAAGAATCATGGGATTGGCTTACAACCATGACACTTCTTTTAAAAAATTGGCTCTTTTTCTTAGTCTTCTGGGGTTTGCACCTTTAGGATACAGGCATGTTACATTTCCAAGCTTTCCCTGCAATCACGAGGGCTGGAAACTTACTTTTTAAAAACCGAAAGCTGAGTTTCTCAGCTAATAACAGGATTCCAGGAGCTGGGGCTTTAGAAAAGAAAAGAAAAGAAACTGAGGATGGGCAACACTGCCACTGAGGGATTCAGGAGGCACTGGATTGCCATTCCCTCCATTTCATATCTTAAGGAGGGATCCTAGGCAGGCCTGTTGCTGCTCCATATCCAAAGGGTCAGGTGAGGGAGTGGCCTGACCACCCTTCACCTTGCCCACCGCTGCCAACTCTGTACTAATCCTAGGGACAGGTAGAGCCACATTTGACTTAGTGCACTTACTAAGGAACCTTATGATGGGTATTATCTAATCCTGACTTTAAAGTAGAACACTCTTCTGCTGCTTGTGGGGTGCAGGTCAGCCCTGTTTCCCCAAAACCCTTAGATTTTCACAGGGTAAAACTATCTGTGCCTGACAGCACTCAAAAGCAAGGTTGGAGCACCCAGCTGGTGTGTCTAAAGACTTTAGTGAGGGGGAAACCAGGAGAGGCATGGAGGCCAATGAGATGCTCCTCTTTCAGATACCATGGTACGGGACAGAAAAGCCTGGTAGCTGTTGGCAGGAAGAAGGTATGGAGGGTGATCAGCTGGTGCGTGGAAGCTTCCCGGCCAGCTCAGAAGATGAAGTTTGCAGATTTCCTTGCTGTGTGACCTTCCTCCACCCAGTTTCACAACACAGTGAACACCTTGAACCCAGGCCCGGTTTGAGCAGGGTCACTATGCATGTTTTGCACCACATTTGTTATGACCACCAGACATTAATTCTTCCCACGGAGGAAGTGATGCTGTTCTGATTCCCGCTGAGTGTCATGTGTTCTCCAGAGCAATAAAGCGGAATAGAGCTAACACCACCCAAAAACACTCAGACAGTAATAATCCTCACAGCAACTAGTGGGTCCTGTATTCACTAGCTCCAGCATTCAGTAACACCAATAAGCACTTGTTAGATGAAACAGTGCTGAGTTGTATAGGCCCTTTGTCTTTGCTGGGGTTTACACCGGGGATTAATTTGGCCACTAAGTTTTTATCATCCTAGTCTACTCTTTAATAGAGCTATGTTCAAGCCACAGAATTCAGAGGATGGAGCTTGGTTCTGGCCTTTTGATTCAGGTCTGGGTTTTGAATGTCTCCTAAATTCAGGACTGTTCAGATTTAGGGGGTTTTGGTTTTGGCTCAGGAAGGGGACTAACTGAAACAGTTTACACTGTAATTGGAGTTCTACCAGCTCTGGTAAAGTGATGGTCTTTTTCAATTTGGTTGGCTTTCCTGGAATTTACAGAAAATACACTTGCCCTGATTTCTCCTAAAATGCAATCATGGCTGATATATTTTTTGTAACTGCTATGACAAATCTTTTCTAAAAGAAAGCCTAAATGATAGGGAGAATTATAGTTCTTAAAAAGCCGATAATGCTGCATAAGCCTTTCCCCTCACATATTCTGCTTAGAAGTCTATTGCGGGGCGGGGGGAGATTCAGGAATTAAATGAAACGTAAGCATCAAGAAAACCTTTCTATGCTCTTCAATTACACAAAAATAGGAAGAGAGCATCATTTTCAAAGGAACAAATGTTACACAAGACATGCCCTTTAAATCCTTTCAAAGGCTCTGTGACCTGTAAAACTATCTGCCATATCAGCAGCAGAAAGCCTTCCCTAGAACAAATGCTTATGTTTTATATGTACTGTATTTGCTAATCATTAGTTCATAAGCAGGAGCAGATATACAGTGTGCTATAAATAATGGCGGGAATGTAAAAGTGAATTGATCTGTCTGGCTACCTAGTAATACTGCTGGCAGAGGACCAGCTTTGAATAGCTGCCAACTACCATAGACCCAGCCAGTGATTTGCCTAGGGGTCTTGCCCTGTCAGGCAGAAAACAGTCTTAAGCTGAGCTCCCAGAACTGTGAGCACCGCCTACTGCTCAACAATGAGCATTTCCTGTGGTGTCCCCTTTGCCGAGTTAGTTTAAATGGCCGAAAACATGTACGAGTTATCAAGATATAAAAGCAGGCATCTAACAATATTAATCCTGGAGAGAGAGGTCAGTGTTCTTGTGAACTAAAGTGAAATATGCTGTTCAATTTGACTACAGAGACAGAGAGATAGATACACACATTATAATGTGCTAAATTCCTTCCTTCCCTGTAGATCTTTATATGTATCACGAATGCACAGTAATTGCTGTGTTGAAATATTCAGGGGTGGGGTAGCAAACAGCCAACAGAACCGAAGCATTTATACTGATCAAGGATGGTAATTATGCTAAATAAATGTGATTAATAGAAACAAATGAGGTGGGGCTTTATTATAGGAAAGAAATGAGCTGGTTCAGAAGCAAGTCCCAACAGCAAAACTATTTCCTCATCTCTACTGCATATGGAGCAAAATGGTGGGCTAATTTCCCCCCTTCCTTTCAGTCGGTTATGCTGATCCATTTATTGCATTGCTTGAACTAGTTTTCCCTGTATATAAACATGGAAAGACAGCTCAAGCAGCAAACTCACCTCGAGATGCCTTGCAGGGATTCAGTAATGTGCCTGCTTGGCACTGTTTCTTGTATCCCTCAAGGCTGTCTCCCAATCTCTTTGTAAGATCAGCCCTGGCTCAAAAAAAAAAAAAAAAAAAAAAAAGTTCCATCAAATGATGCAGCTCGGCTTCATGTAATCTGTCTTTGCTAGGTGATTCTGATTCACTGTTAGTAGAAGATCAGGGTCTATGTGTGTGTATGTTCATTATATGTGTTCAGTATTTACATTCCTACATAAACCTGCATATAATTTTTGCTATAGACAGAGGAAAAGCTCCTAATTAATTATTAGTGAGTCGAATTTCCTCAAAGTGCTCCATGTTTATGGATCTGAGACCACAGGACTGGGAGGCAGCTACTTCATTTTTGAATTTGTCATTGTTTTATGGAATTTCATAAATACCAACTAAATTAAAAGAAAACGGATTTAGATTTCTCCTCATCACTTAGAATACATTTTGTAGAGTGCAGCCTGTGCAGTAATCCTCTGCTATACTTTAATTTGGTTTTAATTTTATAGGCCCTGTTTTAACTGCATATTTCCAGACCTTTATTTCTCTCACAGCTCTTAGCAAAATGGAAGCTCATAAACACAAGCTCTGCTGTATAGACTTTGCATTTCATCCCAAAGTATTTCCTTTTTTTATAGCTATGGTCTTTCCATCTTAGTGCTCTGAGCTTGGGTCACAAATCTCACTGCTATTCCAGTGTGTGACATCTTCGCTCGTTTGCCGCTGCTCATTAACAAACAATACTGCTGTGAAATTGGTTTAATGACAAAGTAATAAAATTGCTATTCTGCTCACAGATTGCCTGAGGCACTTTGAGCTCCTACAAGGCTTACTGTGGGTGCCAAGATACATTAAGCTGCTTATTCGTAAAAACTGCATCATCCGTTTTTTTCACAGGTTTTTTCCTTTCCCTATCTAGCCCCTGCTTCTTTTTATCTTCAAATAAAAAGATATATTTGCTTATGTTCTTCCATGCTGTCAAATTTTTACTTGCATGCATATTTCTGAAAAATGAAAGTGTATTTCATTTCATTTTTCTTTTGAAAAGGTCACTCTGTCCCTACTGCAAGGTTGTTCCTGGAGTCCAAACCTTCAGCAATGTAACATTAAAGTTGACTTATTTTGATATACCGTATTATGTAATTGGGAGACAGGGTACTTTTAGTCCTATTTTAGGCACTGCTGGCTAACAGAATTATTTATAGAATGGGTTGCCTTTTTTAAAGAACCAAATTGTGCAGTACAACAATTTTCTGTTGTGAATTTAAAGCTGAAGATTTTGCTTGGTTTTAAAAATTAGAACCATCTAAACGTACCTGGTTACTTTTCACTTTTAAAAATGTATGAACAATATACTATGTCAGAGTAACAGCAAACCCTTTAGCAGGCCCCCGTTTTTCATAATGAATTACATGTTTTGGGAAAGTATCCTTTTTCCATTTATGTGAGGCCCATGTGGACCCAGAGATTTACTGCTACCAGACAATGGTGAAACAACCCAATTGCTCTTTGACAGGTGGACGGGTCCTGATAATTATAGCCAGACATCATCTTAACCCTACCATAATGGTGTAAATAAACACACAGAACACCAATCAATATGACTTTCTTATTTTTGAATTTTTAAACACACATGCTAACAATTTATATTTTCCCTCCTGCTCTCCCTTCAAGGAAAGAATGTAACTTCCTTATACTCCTCCTCCCCTGCTTCCCCCACCTCCCCTCAAATTTCATGACAGGTTATTTTTAGGGAACGCTACAGCAACCAGCAAAGAGCCAGTGGTGAAATTCTTACTCCTCGGAACAACTTGCAGGTACTATAACTAGGTAATCTGACTTGCCGAATACCTTACAAAGTGTGTTACCAGTCACAGCTAACAAGAGATAGAAAAACTGGTTCAGAAACAACACAACCTGGTCTGAACACAAACCTTCACCCTTTACAACCTCACACTGATCCTCCTTTCAAATATCTTGAGTTTCAGGGCTTCTCCAGATCAGATTCATTCCAAAGTGTGTCTGACCTTAGGAAACCTCAGAGCATGAGATATGAACATAGCAGGCTGATGCAAGCCCAGGAGAGACTGCTAGCACTCCATCATGGGATTATCAATGGCCTGCTGGAGGTCAGAAGAGGATTAAAAAAAAAAAAAAAGCATAGGCAAGTGAAGGGTGATGGGAGTCACTAGGTCCAGTCAGGGGTGGGTCATCTGACTACTTGCAGGGAGGAAGGGTGATCATGGGTCAGGCTGGGAGGTTTGAAGGAAAAGGAAAATAATATGGGGTAGGGGAGAGGATGGGCCACTAGGGAAGGAGAAGATGATGTAAAAAAGAGTTTGGTTGATGGAGGGAAATAGAATGATGGGACAGAGAATCATGGCAAAGGAAGGACTGAGAGACTGAAAATGACCCTGTGGGGTAGGAGGTATAGCGAGGAAGATGAGACACAGAAAAGGAAGGAAAAGTGAATACTTTACCAGATTCAAATAAGCAGCTAAAATTTTGAGTGACCTATCTAAACAGTGTGAGTTTTGCCCACTGGTAATTATAGACCCAGACCCTCTTCCGTACCTAGTCTTGCAACTCTCTGATCTTCAGGCCAGCCTGGCCTCATCAAAGTTCAAAATAGCTGGAGGCTGCTCTAAACTTGTATCTCAGCTCCCAGGGAGCCATAAACTAGCTGGGTGCAGCCAGAATGTGTGCCAAAGGTGGTGCAGAGCCTGGATATGCCAACTTTCCACTTGCCAGGGAGTCCCCCATACCAGGGGAATCTCCAGGTGCGGGAGACACCATCAGAGTCAGCTTTCCTTGCATTGCTGGAGAGGTGCAAAGGGAGCAGAGTGGGGTTCAGAATCTCATCCATAATATCCACAGGTGATAGGGAGACTAACTTGCTAAAATAAAAAGTATATAGTGTAATCCATATGTACACGGCCTGTGATGCAGACTACTTGGACCTGCGACAGTCAGCGCTCCCTACTTGTATGCTATCTCGCAGCTCTTTGAATGATCCCTTGCTATCTTTACTCTTTTTATGCTGTTTGATGAGGTTAGGACTGCAGACTTCCAGGCCTTAACATCTATAAAACTACAAGAAGTAATAAAATATACCACAGACGCACAAGTTAACCCTAGAACAAGTGCATTATAGACCACCTGAGCCTTCAAAAGCTAATTTTTCATTTATGGTATCCATCTGTAATAGGTTTGCAATATGTTTTATTGTAGTGTGAGAAGCTGCCAGACTGAAAGACGAACATTTTTTAAAAATGTACATTGTTGTATTTCTTAAGTGTTTGATTTAATAAATGCAGCACTAAAGAAGCAAACCTAGTTAAATAAGACATCACAATGGAATGGTGGAAAATTATCAGGTCTTGGACGAGATACTAGTTCTACATATTCTACAGCTTGATGTTCTAACCAGGGGACCATCTACAACACACAAGTGGAAATATGAATACAAGAGCCATTATGCTTTTTCAGAAATCTCTTTGCTAGGCAGATTTGCTACTGATCTACTTTTCAAAAAAGATAATATTCTGCAACCTACAACAATGTGCAATTGCCCTTTCCTAACATGTACTACACCTAACTGCAAGGACACTGATCAAGGGCTTTTAAATGTTTTTTCTTTAACGGTCTGGAAAAAATACATGCACTCTTCCCTTGTCCTTACATATTTCCTGTCTTCTACATTCATATTTATCAAATTTAGGGCTACATTCTGTGATGGAATGAACACATTTGGCTCAGCCTGGACTGCAATGGGAGCCACATGTGTGATCTGATAGTAGAATACAAGGGGACACTCAAACCAGCTTTAAATATGCAACTGATATAATTACAAACGCACAGGGAAACCATGAACGATGTGGAGAAAAACTCAAATAAACCAGCAGAGATACAAGTTTGGCTTTGACTTGGGAAGTTGCTAGCTTTGATCCTGATCCTTGCGGGCTGCAATCACATGTACTGCCAACAAACCACATGTGTACCTTGCATAAGCTGATGAAAATGTGATTGAGAGATGTGTCCATCAGGCATTCTGCCCATCCTGCATTCTGGAAGCTGGGATCTGTTTTGATACTTCTAGTGTTACTAGTAGCTTTAAGGATTGTTAAAAAAAGGTGAGTGTTTTAACACAGAAAACATCTCAAAGGGGAAAGGTGAAGGGCCACAAGAAACACAGCATTCACACATAAATAAGAATATAAAATGACATTGAAAGTCATGACAGAGGAAGAGAAGTTATTAGGCTGGAGAACATCCTACAGATTAGCTCCTCATTCTCTCTCTCCCTGACCTGGATAACAAAATACCTCTGGCCCAGCAGGGTCACCTCAGGTTTAATATAACCATATTTTCTCAGATTGATTCAGCCCACTTTCATTAGCTATATTTCTGAAAAATATTTCCACTGGCTAGTTTAGAAAAGTTTCATGGCTTTGTTCCAATGAGAGTGGTACAGAATCAAACTATTATTATAGTATCCAAACACTGCAGGTGCTATACACCTACTGAGGACCAGATCCTCTGGTGTGGGACTGCACATACCCAGAGCGATGTGTTCATGGTAACATTGACCAGGCTCTCTCCAGGGTTCATGATCCCTTGGAGAATGTGCCTCAATCTTTAGGTTGTAAGGAAACCCCAAGCTAGGAAAAGTAATCAGGCCTAAATCAGGCACGTTTCACTGCAAACCGACAGAAAAAAAAGGTCACCTTATTTAGATAACTTTTCCTGCAGGGCATTCAAATTGGTAAAAACGACAGCATCCAAGACATCGTTCAAACTAAGTTAGACCACTCAGTAAATCACGGAAAAAGAGAGGGTTATATTCTGACTTTATTCTTACCTCTGAGTAAGCTGCATCAACCCAGGTGTAGTTCCAGGAGATACTGGGCCTCAGAGACACTCCACTGAGGCACAATTCCTCATTGCTCTGAGGCAGTAGTAATTTGCTGTCAGTTTATACAAACAACAGATTATGGCACCCTCATACTCAATGCTGGCTTGTACTTAGAGGGGGTGAGAGAAGAGTTGTGGCTTCTGTACCTCTCCTACCATTTACTCTTACTTCCTTGTGTACACATGTAGTCACAAGCTAGTCTAAAATGAATAGAGATAACACACTGAAATGTTAGCTTATGAAAAGGAACAATCATAAGTATGCCAGACCCACTGCATTTATTTAAGAATACAAGTTCCTTCAAACAAAGTGTATATACATATTCTCCAAAAGTCCTAGATTGTATTATTGCCACTGGCTAGTTTTGAAAAGCTTCATGTCTTTGTTCCAGTGAGTAAATTGTATTATGTTCTTATGTATTATTTTCGGTTGAAGATTCAATCACTTCTCTGGAGAATTGCAATAAACTTTCTCAGTGGAATGTAATTGGAGAATTGTTCTAAATGCAAGTGGCACTAAGTTTTAGGGTAAAAGATAAGCCAGATAAATGTTTGCAAATGGTTACTATATTTACTTTCCCAAACCCAGAAACTCTTACTGTTTTATGAGGATCTGTGTCATTCAGTTATATGTGCACCATGACAATGATAACTAGCATGGTGCCAGGGAAACCAGAAAAATGCATTTGGGGCTGGGCCTATGCATCGCAGAACAGAATCAATCTTCCTAATTAACTGCAAATTAGCAATCCCAAAATGAGTGGGATCAACCTGTCTTTGCGGGCCAAGAATCACGTTAAGTATATAGCTTCCTCTAAGTGCCTCTAAATTGCATTTACGCCTGTATAAAGTAACGTTCTTTTAATCTAATGCTGCATTAGTGTCACTGTTCTCAAAGTTATTGCACTGTTTTAAATTTCAGCAGATAGGTAGACAGATAGAAAGATGAACAAATTAATAGACAGATATGGAGATAGTCTGATATTTCGCTATGCAGAGCTCAGAGTAGCTCATAAATCACAGTGAAGCCACAAACAAGTACTAATTAGCATGAGTCTCTGGAAAGAAAAGTTTCTGTTGAATGGTGGAATTCTTTAAGGCCACTGAGCAGTAGCTCTTAATAAAGATAAAAATAGTGAGTGCAGAATGAAACATAAAGTGGAAAAATGGGACACAGTAGATATTTGATTAACTTCATTCCTAATGATCAAAATTGCTAAATAATGTTAAGCTAAAACTAACATTACTGATATACTGTTTTTACTCTTTAGAGTGTATGATCAAAAAGATCTGGGGTATTGTGAGAGTACAAAGGACAGACCTTTAGTGAATTAGCTTAATTAATTAATGCTTGTAAAGCACTCGATGGGTGTTAAGTATTATTAATTAATTATTAATTATTATTGGGCAACGACAGGATTTGGAATCCCATCGCTCCTATACGAGTGCCCCAACATTTGAACAAGCATTTCAGTGAGGCCTGTTGGCCTCTGCTTGCCTGAGTTACCTCAGAAGTCTCAACACTCAGCTGGCATCCCTAGGTATGTGGCATTCTAGGCAGTGTGGCCTAGTAGTTTAAGTCTGAAGTTGAGAAGTTTGACTTGCGGGTTTTGTTCTCAGATCTGCTAGTGATTTGCCTTGTGAGTGTGGGTGAATCAATGGGCAGCTCACATGTTTAAAGTTAGCCAAATGCTTAAGTACCTTGTTGAATTAGTGCCTGAACTCCTGTGTGCCCCAATTTACTTATGTGTTGAATGAGGATAGTAATACCTACTCTACAGGGCTGTTGTGAGGCTTAATAAGGTTTTTTTGTTTGTTTGTTTGTTTGTTTTGCTATTCCCATAAAACCTCTCTCTGTAATTTCAATTATTTTTAGTTTATATATATATTATATTTGGTGCTTCCCAAATACAGAGGAAGACATGGTTCTTGCCCCAAAGAGCTTCCAACCCCACCCTACTTAATATTATTCTTAAGTATCCACCTCAGTCATATTTGCCCAAACCCATCCTGGGCAGAACATCAGTAATATTAATTTTATGTTTACAGAGTTGATCAAATATTTTGTGACTGTGTCTATCACAGGAATGCATTGACTCTCTCAGGCCAATATTTTTTCTTAGTTTTAGCAATGTACCTACTATTGGTAAGGAACACAGAAAGGAATACAATGTGTAAGTAGATTTTATACCACAGTAGCATTGTCCAATTTTTCTTGTTTCAATTTTTTCTGCTTGCCTGCAGCCTGAAGAAAATACATGCTGGAATAATTGTATGAATAGTTTATATTTAAACATATTGAATAGTAGAAGAGAACATGCCCTCCCTTTTTGTGTGTTTTTTTCCCCTTTTTCTCCGTACTACTCTCCAAGATGAGTAATTTCTTTCCTTAGAAGCAGTCCTAGCACACAAAGCTCAGATGTTCAGGTGAGAGGTGGGGAGAGTGAGAGCTTTAAAACTACTGTGCAGATCAATACACAAAAATCTCAAGATGATAGTGTAATTAAAACATGCACAAAGTAATTCATCAACAACCTCTCATTCCAAGGTGCACTTGCCTTTGGAACTTGCTTTTTGATCCCTGATGTTTTAACCTGCAGGCGTTTAAGATCGCTACCAACCAGCTTCTTCCCTCTTAGCTTACAATCCTTGTATTCTTTAACGAACAAGAAACTGTATTAGCGCTGTGCTGTTTATGCTTCATGCTTTTTCATCTCCTGCCTGAGCTTTGTCTGGTGTGAGATGTTATCAAGCAGTGAAATTTGCCTGAGAGCTAAAGAAAATAAAAACAAAAATCTACAGTGTGTATTTGGTTACAAGTGTAGAGACAGCTAAATCACTAGTAATTTTATGCTATTTTAAATATTTGTGAAAGTTCATATTAAAAATGAAATAACCACTCCTCTGGTAGCAGAAACGTTCCTCCTGCTCCTATCTCAGACATGACTTTGTAGTAATAACATTCAGACATAGAATACTACACCTCTGCTTCCTATAGACTGACTCCTGTTATAATTATTGCCTTCACTGTGTTCCTGGGTCTTTCCTAAGACCCAAAAATGCTTGGCTCCCAAGAGCCGTGATCCAGTGAGAGTGTAGTAAACACACTACTTAAAGAGTGCTCAAATCCATTTTGATTATTAAACATTTTAAATATACAGTTTGGGTTACGTCCTGCCTTTATTAAATGTAAGAACCAAGGACCAAATTCTCTGCTGGCCTAATTCCATCAAAATCAATGGAGTGAGGTCGTGCAAAAACTTTGGTTCTATGTTAACGTAGCAGCAAAGTGAGGAAGGATTTATGAAAGTCAGTAAATTCAGGTTCCTGTAGAAACCTTAACTCTGCCTAATTTGCATGCGTGAAATACACAAAGGATTTTCATTATACTATTATACAGCTCTTTTCAATGCATACTATTCAGCAAATAATGTCTTATTTTTATTGTTTAGATTATGGTAGCACCTATTAAAACCGATCTAGAATCAAGGCTCCATTGTGCCAGATGCTGTACCAACAAATAATAAAGAAGATATCCCCTATACCAGATCTTCTAATCTATATATCAGACAAGACTCTACAGGTGGAAGTGAGACAAATGGGGAGGGTGTGACTTGAAAAAATTAGACAACAAAAAAATGGAGTTTAGCACAAAAGCAAAAGTCACTTGCCTAACTAGTCCCAGATGGGAGTGACTTGCAGGCATTATGGCAGAGGCAGGTTTTAAGGATGGATTTAAAAGAGTAGATTTACATATTTGAAAAGAATTTTTTCCCATTCATGCAATGGAAAGAAACTGAACCCCTATTCTGATCCTCTAATAACCAGAAAAATAAACTGAGGCCCAGTCCTACTGTCACTGAAGTCAAAGGGAACAGTGAGACCTTTCGTGTCATGGAAGCTTTCTGTCCCTCTTCTTGTCACCTTTAAGATGTGAGTCATCTATCTTCTGCCCTACCTACCTGACCAATCAAAGTCAACTGCATCTCCTCCATGTAACCCTTGCTGGTTTAGCGCTGGAGCAAATTTGTAATGTATTGTATTGTTGTCATAAACAGATAACAAAAGTTAATAGCACAGAAGTACTTTATATCTCTTTGACTGTAAAGGGTTAACAAGTTCAGTAAGCCTGGCTGTCACCTGACGAGGACCAACTCAGGAACAGGTTACTTTCAAACTTGAGGGAGGGAAGGTTCTGCGTGTAGCTGTTGAATTGGTTTGTGTTCACTCTTGGCCTCAGAGGAGCAGAGGCACAAGTTTCTCTACCATCCCCGATTACAGGCTCCTTATTAAGTCAAAATAGTGCCGTACTAGATAGATGAACGGTTAGGCTTATTGGTTTGTTTTCTTTATTTGCAAATGTGCATTAGGCTGGAGGAGTTTATTGGGTATTTGGCCTGCAAGGGTATCAAATGTTGTATGTTTTGCTGAAAGGATTTTAATTTGACTTAAAATACTTAGCTGGAAGGGATTCCAGCTAGTTGAGCTAAGACACCCTTGTGACCCTAATCATCTTAAATTTACAGATGACATTTTTACTGTTAAGTCTCTTTGTAATTAAATAGTTTCTTGTTTAAATCTGATCGTTTTTTTTTCTGTGTGAGGACCCGGGACGGGGGCGGAGTACACAAGGGATAGTGGGGAGAAGGAGGGAAGGTGGACCATGAGAGAGGGCTAATTCTCTCATGTGTTAGATTTACTGTCTCCTCAGGGAGAGTCTGGAGGGGGGGAGAGAGAGAGGGGATGGTGCATTTCTCTCTGGGTTTGATTCAAAAGGAGTTTGAATCACAGTGATCTTCCAGGGTAACCCAGGGAGGGGAAGCCTGGGAGAGGCAACGGTGGGGGAAAGGGTTTACTTTCCTTGTGTTAAGATCCAGAGGGTCTGGGTCTTGGGGGGTCCCTGGGTAAGGTTTGGGAGGGACCAGAGTGTACCAGGCACTGGAATTCCTGGTTGGTGGCAGCGCTACAGGTTCTAAGTTGGTAATTAAGCTTAGAGGAATTCATGCTGGTACCCTATCTTTTGGACGCTAAGGTTCAGAGTGGGGAATATACCATGACAATTGTATTGTAATGCATATGCCCAAGAAGGTGTGGTTAGTTCTTCAGTCCTCTTCATTCAAAACTATGAGTACAATTTCAAAGTGTGACTTGGAAGTCTAAGTTCCATTTGGGACTTGCAATGGGACTTAGCCACTTATGTCTCTTAGGTGCTTTCGAAAATTTTAACCTAGATCTAATTTTTTTTGCATTTATATTCCTTGTTTTTCCATAAAAGGAAAAAAATAATTAAAAGAGGAAAATTTTTTCCATAAAAGGAAAAAAATAATTAAAAGGGACAAGTAATGTATTTCAGATTTGTATTTACTAAAAAATAAAAATCCAACAAAACCACCTGCTTTTACTTGAATTAGTGAGCCTGAAAAGTAGCTTAGCTGGTTTCAAATTTTCAAAATTAAATGTTTAAAATTCTAACCTCTGGGATGAAAGTAAACTTGCAAAATTTCAGTTTAGGACCTAACTGTTTTAAAAAGTTACTGGACACTGAAAATAAAGGCTGCTTAAAATAAATATGTTGTTTCAATTACAACTATAGTCAGAACAGATAATGAATAAGAGAAATTTAGCAAGAATAAATAAAAACCACAAACTCTGATGTGAAGAGTACAGAATGGTATCCAGGTAAGCATCACATTAAATATTATTTTTATTAGTGGATAAACCAGTCCAGTAACAAATTGAACCTGAGACTTTTGCAACCAAAGGAACTCAGGCTACTTATTAAGAAGGTTTTGCATTTTCACTTTCCTTATAGTCTTACTGGAGCTTCGAAAGCAACAGTACATTGCACAAAATGTCCATATGTTCCAGATTTCTTTTAGGTCTCTCAATTAGGTAATAAAAAATAATAACAACGTCATATTTATATAGCACTTTTCACCAGGAGATCTCCAAGCACTTAGCAAAAGAAGTCAATTCATTATTCCCATTTTACAGGTAGGGAAACTGAGGCACACAGTGCAGTGAAGTGACTTGCCCAAGGTCACCCAGCAGCCCAGGGGCGAAGCTGGGAATAAAAGCCAGGTCTCCTGAATCCCAGTCCAGTACGCTATCTGTAGGCCACAGTGCTTCATCTACCAAATATTATCAAGTACCAGCTCTGCTTAGCTTTTGAAACCAAACATGGTCATACATCTTCACACCAACACTGTGACATTCTTAAGAGTAGTCAGCAACCTCTTTTGCCATTGTTATTTGCTAAAACTCCCATGCTTTTTTCATCCTGAGATTCATGTATTCATTTGCTAGTCCATTATTAGAGTTTGCCATATGTCTGATTTTTTAAAAAACGAAACAACTGCAGAGGTTCCACGCTGAAAATATAAGGAAGTGTATTATTGAAAAACATAGATGTTGTACTCACCCATAGGCCAAGGCCCCTGTTCTTTACAGGATAGATTATTTTTTTTTGCCAATAGTCCACTACAGCCTATGGGTTTTAAAAGCGGGCACTTCCAACCCATCCTTTATCCTATGTCTTTCTCTCTCAGTGAAAGTGAATAGAATAAGTTGTGACTACAAGAAAGATCATGCAATAAAATATCTGCATCTGCATATGCTCAGCATCCCAACCCGGTTCTCCTTTTTGAAGTTAGTGAAAACAAATAGTGGGCTAAGTTGTGAGCTTCCTCAGCTTTCTACTTCTGACTTCAGTCAGAGCACTCTGGTTTCCTGCGCAGGGCCTTACTCAAGGCCCTGCTGTGCTGTCTGACTCCAAGCCCACTGGTGGTTTGAAGGCTGTAGATGCAACTCCCCTTTCCAGGCAGATTGTCCACACCAAAGAGCCTTAGCCGCAGTCTAGGAGAAACCTGTATAACCCAAGGCTGAATCAAACCCAGTTTTTTCTTCACTAGTCTTCACTACTGTATTTACATGCCCAGTTTAAAGGTTTAATACAAAGATGTTTGAGAGAGGATATCTGAGATTAGGAAAAAAAAAAAGCTGAACACATTCTAAGCGGAAAAATGTTTATTTCCCCATATCCATGCTTGGATAACTCATAGGTGGCTGACTACATTTATTTAACTTGCTAAAAATAATTGTCTTCTAGGCTGTGATGAAATCTGAGAAATGTCATACCAAAAGGCAGGTGACTGAAAGTGGGGGATGGGTAAAACATTTTGGATACAATAAGACAGAGCCAAACCAAGCCTTTGTGTATAAAAGGCGCAAAATACTAGATATTTCACAAACACACACATACACACAAATAACTTGTTCTTGTATTTCAAGGTATATTTTGTAGACTCAACAGATTTGGAATAAGCATCCAACCAAAACCAGCTAGAACTTCAGCAGTCTGCTCACAAGTTGACAAAATACTGTACAATTCTATCTCAAATATACTGAAATATTATCTCAACACTAAGTATAATATATAGCATTGTGACAATGACCTAACATAGCAGTGGCTGACTCTTTCATTCAAAAGGTATTTATGCAACACTTTGTTAAAATGTTCATAATGCAACATATAGTTGATATTGTTTTCCTGGAGCAAGTTGGAAACACTGAATAGAAAGAAGTATGAGACTTGTTTTACATCACATTCACTTCATGAGGTGTGTGCATAGGCGCCGACTTCTTCTGGCGCCGGTGGATGTTTAACCCCCTTCTACCTCCAGCCCTGACATGGCTCCACCCTGCCCCCTCCAGCCCCATTCCAACCCCTTCCGCAAAGTCTCCACTCCAACTCTGTCCCCCTCCCTGCCCCTATTCGATTCCTTACCCAAATTGCCACCCTGGCCCCGCCTCTTCCACACCTCCTCCCCTGAGCATGCCACGTACCCGCTCCTCACCCCTCCCTCATGTTGCTTGCTACAGCTGTTTGGCGGCAGCAAGCGCTGGGAGGGAGAGAGGAGTGGAGACACAGCATGCTTGGGAAGCAGGCGGAGGAGGAGGTGAGGCAGGGGGGAAAGGCAGGGAGCTTGGCTGCCAGTGGATGCAGAGCACCCACTAATTTTTCCCTGAGGGCGCTCAAGCCCCGAAGCACCCACAGAGTTGGCTGACTCCATCCATTCGCAGAGGCATTTCAGCACTTGTCTACATGGAAAATGCTTCACCGAAGATGCTACTTACGCTGACGGGATGGCTTCTCCCGTTAGTGAAGTTAATCCACCTCCCCTATTTTCCACAGCCCTGAGCAATACAGTTATACCGATATAAGTTGCTAGCATATACTAAGCCTGAGTGTCAGTTTTCTCAAATAAAGACAAAATATGGCCCACAGGCCTGAGACCTAAGACTGCTTTTCTACCATTGTGGTCTAGTGTATTAGGAATAGGTCTGGTAAACAGTAGCCCAGGCATGAAACTGTGGCCCCACTGAAGTTAATTCCAAAACCCCATTGAATTCAATGGAGCCATGATGTCACCCTTGGACTTGACTACAGGCTCTGCTAAGGGTGGATTGTTTGGCCTTGGGCATATTACTTAACAGACTTATCTAACTTGCTGACAGAGCTATTATAAAATCAATTAATTGGTATCTGTAAAATGCTTTAACATACAAAGTCCTATGATTATCATTATTTCTAGGGCCACCATTTCCCCTTTTGTCGCTCAACTCTCCCTCTTTCCTTCAGTAAATCGCCATCATGTCTACTCATTCCCCACCCTGGATGGACAAGCAGCCTCCGCTAAGATTCATGTAAATGCTGCTTCATAATGCAGCCATCAGGAGCCGCTTATAAAGTCAGGAGCCATCAGTCGCCACTGCTTCCTGGAGTTAAAGCACATCACCTCTGTGACACATCAGAGCATCAAAGACTTATAAAGAGAGTGCCCTGAGGCCACTCCCAAACTCAAGACTTCTGTGTGGCAGTGATCTGCAGTGCTGTTAAACCACTGAAATGGCTTAGCTTCAGCTGTCAGAACAGGGATGTTTTGCCGCTGTGTATAAATACACTATTTTCAAGGAAGAAAGAAAAAAAAAGCAAAATGGTACTTCCACCTCACATAGCAAATCTCTCAAACTAATCAGTCATAGGGGAGGTCAGGTGTCATTTTTGACATATTATTTAGTGCCTTACCCAGTTTTTATTCCTTTTCTGTTTCTAGATAAATGCTGTTTTTCTAATTAAGGAAAATGAAATTTCCAGTGTATAGGATTCAGAGGTGACCTCCCCTGTGAACCAATCTCACTGTTCTCCATGAGCAATTTAAAAATAGAATCTAGGATTTTTTGTTTAATTGGTATCACTTTGTCTATAGCGCAAACACACATGGCTGTAATTTAGTGAACTCCAGTGTTCCTCTTGTGGCAAATTGATAGGATAATTTTATTATGAGTGGAACAATGACTATAGGGAGTGAGACAGAATCTCTCCAAACTACACATAATTCGGTTGACTAAATGTAACACTTGCATTACATCAGAAGGGAATGAAAAACAGTGCTGAGCACCGGCAAAGCCGACACCATTTCAGATTCCAGCTTCTGTCAAAAGGGCACACAATAAATCACACCTGAATCTTATTTAATGTCAGGAGCCAGTAATCTGACAGAGTGCAATCGGGTGCTCATATCAGAAGATGTATAGTAAGTCATGTGATTCTTACTCCTTCTAATGACCGGGTCACATAATCTATCTATGGATTTTAATAAGTAACTTATTATGTTCCCTTTAGTGTTAATTATTTTACACATCACTTGTTCCTGGTTTATTGACACTGCTTTAATAACTTTATCACATAAAATTACCAGTACAGCCAACCTGTATTAATTTTTACTATTCAGTCTGATGAGACATTTTATGTCTTACACCCTTTCATACCAAAATATGAAAGACATAACCAGGCCAGTATCACATTAGACCTTGATTATTTTTATGATGCAAGCAGTCACTCCTAGCCACAGTGGCAACAGCAAGATCATTATGCAGAGTCATTGATGATGCTTTTTGATTAGTCTCAGCTGATTTTTATATTTTTATATTTATTTCCTTTTGCGTACCTATGGCCAGCCCAGATCTTGAGTGCCTCCTGAATGGGGCTGAATACCCTCTACTCCTACTGAAGTAAACGAGAGTTGAGGGTACTCAGCACCTCTCAGGATTGGATTTAAATAACTAATAATCACATGTATTAGAAACAATGCAACTTTATTACACTGTTTAGTACTCAATGTTTTATCTGCTGTAAAACGTGAACCTTTTGCATCATGTTATTCAGTTCATTTATAAAAAAAGGAAACAGACCACGTGCTGCATACTTAAGATAGAATTTTCACATATCCTTCCAACTGTCTTGTAAATGTCCTTGTTTATAAAGGGATTTGAATCAAACCTCAAACCCTTGACGAGATATTTAAGAATAATGCATTCTAAATACTATGTGATATATAGACTCATGCATTTTCTAAAAAAACATATACTGTAAAAAATCTGTCAGGAGGGTTTTATAATTAAGAGGTAAAGGATGTTTTGTGTGTTCTGGGGAAAAGGCAAAACTGATCAGAGTTTAGTATCCAGAATTGGGTGCGTAGTAGGAAAAAATAATTTGGAACACTACAGCAAATTCAACTGATTTGGGGTTTGCTATGTTTAGATTCCTTTTGTAGTTACTTTTTTAAATGAATATTTTACAAGTAAAATTTTGTTTGGCTGAATTTTTGCATGAGAACTAGCTCCAGGTTCATTAGCAAAATTCATTTAATAACAAAACAATTTTGGGACCTGCAAATAACTGCACTCTTTGCAGCTATGATTGTGCAAATTTCCTGGCCAGAATTCTGGGTACATATATATAATACAAAGACAGAGGGGAAAAAAGCTAACTGCACCCTTTGTGGTTGTGTCTGCATGCACCACATACAATTGCTTTCTATGAAAGTGACAAAATTAATTAAAAATCTGATTGCCTATAGAATCACTTTTTTTTTTTTACCATTTTTTCTAGCAGGTCTCAGTAAAAGCCTGAATCAGATGGGCTGGAAAAGAAAAGATGTAATATATTCCCTATTTTTGCCAGGCTGTCTCCTCCTCACTCAATAAACTGTTCCCACACTGTCCTGGAAAGAACTAAAAACTTGATCACATCCTTCCTCTCTTCACTATAGCTGTGCTCATCCAGACAGAGACAAAAACAGAACCATGTGACTAACATGACCAGTTGCACAGCAGTACTACTGAAGAGTGAACACACGTGAAGAACCCATTTTGTGAGCAATTCCCAGGCTGTGATTTGTCTATATGGAACATTTGTAGAATAATGAACAAATTCATAAAAATCAAAGTCGGTTCATGAACAACATGTGAATAGGAAAAAAGGGAAAACTTGTTGTCTAAATGGTTCATTATGACTAGTTTGCCTAGCTCTATTGGTTATCATGTCTTCCCAATATTTATAACCTATTGGGATAAAAATAAAACAGTTGGATTCTGTTGAGAAATAATTAACATTGTGTGGTCAGATTGTTACTGGATATTTGAGTAAAAAACTGTCGAAGGGCCTGACCCCTGCTAGCTTTTCACATGCAGAATTCTCAGTGATTCAATACAGGGCCCAGTGGGACTTTCCTAAGAGTGAAAAGTAGGAGAATGATGTGATGACTGGTGTCCCTTTTAAGAAGATATAGAGCTTCTTTTTCTGACTTGAAAGAGAAATAGACTCTTTCAGCAAGCACTTTCAATCCAGATTGTTTCTGAAGTGTGGGTCATTTCTCCCTATAGGATTGAGCTGAGATTATGCTGATTTTTTTTACCTGTTTAAAAGGCTAATGCATTAATTCACCGCCCCAGCCACTCCCTCGCTAATTGCTGTTAAAGTTTTTTGCTTATCTGTGTGTTTCAAGGAAGTTTGCTACTCCAAGAGGTCAACATTAAGCAGACTGGAACATCAGCTTTCAGTGACTAATCTAGGAGATAAGATATGTCTGGAAACACATGGAAAATTTAATATCTCTCTCATGTTTACCTTGCGAGGTAAAAAGAGAGAGAGAAACTTGTATGTATTTCCACCCAAGTACTAGAACAATGCAGACCTCGGACAAGGTCTGGGATTCAGCAGCAAGACTGAGCCGAATGACTAGTCAGCAACAATGATTATGAGTCATACACAAAGAACAGAAAATGTTTTCTACTACAATCACAATAAAACAATGAAGCAGGAAATGGAACTTGAAGCATGCACAGCAGAAATGTTCTTAAGCCACATTTTTAAAGCTCTCAGTAAAAAGGAGGGGTCTGGCATCATTCATACAGCAAAGAAGATATATTTCTTTCTAGACTGGGGATCCAGCAAAACTGGAGCTGTGGCTGGGAAAGCTGCACCTGACAAGGAAGCTCTCTCACTCTGGCTTTTTCTTCCCCCAAAGCTCTCCAAGTCTGTGAACCTAAGGAGCATTTAATTAAAGTAAATCATGTGCACTTATATCACTTTCATTTATGAAATATGAATCATTTGTATTAATAACAATGTGAGGTGCTAGGTAAGTATGATCAGACCTTTTTGCATATATGTGGATAAAATGAGGTATGGAAGAATTAAGCCTCAGGATGCTGGCTAATTCTTAGGCATTGTTTGCTATACGGAAAAGCCAGTCTCTGGAAGAGCTACCCAAGTGTACTGTGCTGGCAGGAGGAAGGAATTCTAGCCATTGGGAGATTCTTCAGGTAAGAGTCCTGACCTGTTGCTGTGTCCTGACTGGCCCTGAATCCCCCTTCATGCAATTGCAACTATTCCCTCAGGCTGGGAACCAGCAGAGTGGAGGCTGCATACACCAGAAGGCTAAATCGGGGGTCCTGGCCTGGACTAAGAAGCGCTTGTGTAGCAAAGGGAAGCAAGCCAACATCATGAGCACATCAGGATTAGAGAGCTCTCAGAGAGATGAGAAGGGAAAGGGCTGAGCGTTAAAAAAAACTTGCTTAAGATCACACAGCAAGTCAGCGTCACAGGGCTAGAACCCAGGAACTTTGACTCCCACTACCTGAACACTCGCTCCCTAAAAACCTCAAAGACAAACCCTCCAGAATGATGAAGCACAACAACAGCAGCAATGAAGTACTGCATCTGTAATCTGGAGTTTCTCTCTCTACTCCTTATCCCCGACCTTGCCTCCATCTCAGGTAACACACCTAAACCTTCAAATACAAATAGAAAAATATTAGCTGATTGTCAGGCTCCCTTTCCATCCAAGCTGTCTGATGAACAGCAAAGACTCAGCAAACCCCATGGGTTTTATCATTGTCCCCAAAGAATGAACCTCTGGTGAACCACTTGCTGCAATGCTAGTCTATAAAGAGGCGTAGGCTTTCCTATGAAATTAACTGCAGAAAGCAAAAAAATTAGAAAAGATATGGTCAACACATGGTCCTATTGGAAAATGTGATATAAATATAATACACTTTTTGATTATAAAGTGATTTCTGTAGGATTAGTTTCACATGAAGGATAACCCTGCCAAGGAAGAGAGAGAGAATTGAGCAAATTTGGTCTTTATTACAAACACTTGCATACTGAAGTGTAGAAAGAGGAAACTGTGCCCAGTTTCTGATGGGTGGGGGTGGGATTATGCATGAAAATCCCAAGCATCAAGAGGAAAGGAAAGCCCTGTTGTATATCTGAACAAGGCGATGTAATAATCAGAGAATTCCGGATCAGAGCGGTAATAAATAGAGTGAGGATGATCACATTTCTCCCAATTGATATGGTTGCCCACATATTTTTGTGCAAGTTTATTTAAATGAAACTTGTTGCATTGCTTTGTTGCACTTCATTAAAAACAATCAGGAATTGCAAGTAGATAGTACAAAGAAATATGGGTCCAAAGATAATATTGTGGAAATCCTCATTTCAGACTACCTTCGCATAGCAAAATGACAAGGCACAAACAAAGGAACTAGTACAATTGAACTCAAGGGTTTGTATTAAACATCTACTCAGAGTTGGTATTCCCTTCCTATTCTTTCTTCTTTGTTTACTTTTAAAAGACCCTTGCGGTTGAGTTGCCTGCCCACTGGTGGAGTCAATCTACATTTCTGGAACTGCCTCTAACAGAGGCCACTCTTTCCAGAAATGCTGATTTGACGCAGCAGGGGATGGGAAGCACAATAGCAAGGGTGCTGTCAAAAATCTGTAATTTTAGTGTCAAAATGGGAATTTCAGAAATTTCTCCCAATACTTTAAACAGAGGAAGCTGGCAATGCTTCTTATCTGTCCAAACTCAAGTGGTGCAGCTGCACTCTCAGAACGGAGACATCCTGCTTCCCAGACAGCCTGATTTTCCTCTGACTTACGCCAGTGTAAATCAAGAGTAACTATTGTAGTCAATGGTGTTACACCAGTGTAAAACTGCAACTGAGTGCAGAATCAAGCCTTGAAATTTAGTCTTTCCAATTCATTTGGTTTGCAGTGCAACAGCCTAATTTTTAAAAGGGCCTCAACCTGGACTCCTTTTCCATGGAAGCAGTTTTGCACATGCAATTAATGGCAGGCACAAATCCTGTCATTCACACATCTAAATTCCTGATTTGTGGAGGCAGTCAGGTATTTAGACATCTAATGGTAGCAGTTGTGTTGCAAGTACCATTTTGTGCCTAGATAAAAAGGCCCGTGTTAAAAATCTGATTTTACTGTTGGTATTTTTCTTTGATCTGTATTTCTCTTGTTTGTTCTAATAGAAGTTGTTGGTTACTCCTTGGTAAATGATAAAGTGATTGTGATGATAGGAGAATATGAATGATGCACTCAGTGGGCCAAATTCAGTCCCAGCTGAGAGACAGAGCTTCAATATAGTTACACTGGGGATTAATTTGGCTCTGTTTGCTGATATACATATAATGCTTCCCTCATGGCACGTCCAAAACCTTCCGGTTGGGAGACAATAAGACAAAGCAACATCTCCCCTTGGGGCTAGTTGAAATGGAAATCCATGGCTTTTCTTCTCATTTTCACTAGCCACTGGTTTGCCCACAAAGGGATCAAAGACACTATTAAAGGAAGCAATCTGAAAGTTGAAGCAATGAAACACACTGACAATTGTTCAAAAGCTTTTTTTTTTGTAACATGTCTTTAACTGGTGGATCCAACACATCTATTGCTGACAGTGGACACTACAAATCCAACTCCTGAGGCAAAATGCTGCTTCTTCACGCATATTGACAACTATGTGGAAATAGCATATTCATATGGCAACTCTTCATATTACATATATAAACACAAAAAACTGCTGATCAGAGAAAAGACGCTTGGCCCAACAAGCCTTTTCCCTTTTGGTATATCTCATCTCCAACTCCCTGGTTTATCACTTCATCCTTCAATCCTTTCTCTCTTGAGATAAAAGTGTCCAGCTGTCTCTTAAACTCATTTAGATTACTTGCTTCGCTGGCCAATTATTCCATATGTTTACTACTGTTTCAGGCAGAATTATTTGCCTCAATTCCCTGTTTACTCTTGATTTCCTAGTTTGACAATGTGGTTCCTGGTTTTTGCACTCCTGACTCTAGCTTATCTTCTTCCACGTCATCAAAAATTTTTTGCTACTAGATCAATTCAAAGTTACCTTTTCTACAGTAAACAGAGGTGGACTAAGACTAATTCCCAAAACATCAGTCCTCAGATCCTTGCAGACTTTTCCTCCCTCTTCGTAGTCCCTCTGGTACCCCACTTCAGATGAACATTTTGTTTTTCCCTGATTCACTGACTCAGTCGGTCTCTTCAAACCACTGGGCTCACACCCTAAGGGTCCAATAGTATTCTGCCTTTGTTGGTGAGAATAAACTCATCCTTTTTAGCAGATAGTCTTAAAGGGACACTGTCAAGGATGATAAACCTAAAAAACGTGATCCTTCTTGACAATAGTTCCCGGTGCATTTCTTGCTTTACTATAAAGCTATGTGAAATATTTGTGTGGAGACTCAAACATATCACAAATGAGCTTTGGGTTTGAAACATAATGCATTCACAAATCTTGGCTAATAACCTACAGTAACCTTTGCAATAATGTGGCAAATATGGACTGAGATTGCTCCTGCAGGAGGGATGCTGTCAACCCTTTAGTACTCTAATCTCCCCACCAATACATGTAAGGTATAAAGGGGGGTTCTTAAAGCTTGCTAAGGGAAGAGGGCAGCTTGGGGCAGGGGAGGGTCCTCCTTGGAGGTTCTATTTCATTGCATTCTGACATCCAAATGTATCTATGGGTCATGTTCTCTTTACAGCCATTGTGAAACAAACCACATGGTTCAGTTCATGAACCTTTTCATGAACTCAACCCTGCAGGGTTTACACATCACTACCAGACATACAATTAAAAAAAAGAGTTGCTGCAATTGAAAGTCTACAAAAAACCCAGTTTCTCATTAAAAATGTGCCCAAGGGCTGGAGTCTGGGGTTTGGGTTTGGCCCTGGCACTTTCCCCTCCAAATCAACAGGACTCCACCCTGTCTCAGCACTTCAACCTGGGGCAGAGCAGGTTTATGATTTTGGCCATGTCTATATGTACACCTCTCCTGTTGGCATAACAAAACCACTTCTGCGAGCGGCAGAAGCTATGTCGATGGGAGAAGCTGTCCCGCTGACATAGCACTGTGCAAACAAGTGCTTATGTCAGTGTAACTTATGTCACTCAGGGCAGGGGGTAGTTTTTTCATACCCTTGAGCAACAGAAGTTATGTTGACTTAGGCTGTAGTGTAGAAAAAGCCTTCCTCTGGGCCTTGGTAACTGATTTATTGTTATCTAAAGGCTCTTCAATTCAGCTCCAAAAGTTTGAATGTTCATCTAAACTTTATCAATTTGAGTCAAACCTCTTTAAGTTTGGAAAATTAGACTGAGGAAAACTTCATAAGAACTCATTCTTGTTAGATTACTGGTACATACTGACTCTGATCAAGCCAGACCCAGAAAATGCAGAAATAGAAGAAAATGAAAAATAATTAAAAGGGGGGAAATAGTATGGTGCCTCGATAATGTAGCAACTGGCACTATAGAATTACCTGAGAGAGAAAGAGAGAAACAAATTATCTGAACTTTTTCAAATTTCAAACAAGGGTCATTTTGAAATTAGGATAAAGTTTCTAGTAGGTTCTGATTTTACATGCTGGTCTTCTACCCTGTAATTTGCTGCATTTCCATTGCTTACCATGGTGTTAATCTAAAGTGTTCCCAAAAATTATTCAAGCAAGACTCCCCTGTCATAAATCCATGTTTTCTGTTGCCAGTAGAATTGTGTTTTTCAAGATGTTCCCATACCAAAATCCACAACATTGCTTCCAATACTCTCCTTAAAAATGAAATTAATCAGTTGGTAGCAGCTTGCTGTTTGAATAAAGCTACTTCAAGTCCTTACTTATTTCACACATCATCAAACAATTACAGAAAAAATAAAAGTAAGGTAAAATCATTGCAAATTTCTATCCTCATCTCATTAAAACTCATGATTCTTTCTTTAATGTTATCTGGGCCTGGAAATGGGTCAGTCTGAATTTCAGAGTCACATTAGACCTGTGAACAAAATTTTACCATGAAATTACAGTGTTGACAATAAGGATACTTAGAAGAAAATCTGCATTGTACTGGCAGTCTCATAGAGTGCCTAATTTTTCCATAAATATTTAAATCCTAATCTGCATACTATCTAGACCCTTCCCTTCTCTACATGGCTCAGATTCAGCAAGGTACTTAAACTGGTTGCTAACTTTAAGCACATAAATAGTCCCTTTGAAATTAATGAGACTACTCACCTGTCCAAAATTATGCCTGTGTCTAGCCTTGCTTTTAGCCTGCGTCAGCAAGTTCACTCTTCTTCAAGGGATTCTCCATTCTTGTCCTCAGCCTTGGTTCAGGAAAGCATTCCTATTCCGAAACAGCACTTAAACATGTGCTTAACTTTAAGTGTATACTGAAGACTCATTTAAGGCAATGAGACAGAAGCGTGAGTTTAAATGC
>NC_133772.1:97042803-97045303 GCF_003597395.2 Chelonoidis abingdonii | reverse complement strand
ATAGATTTGCACTGATATAAAAATCAGGCTTTTAATATTCTGCAAATATTAACAAAGAAAGATGATAATGTTGAGTTAATATGAGTTAAGGATAAAATGAAAATAAATTTTTCTGATTGCTAAGTGTTAACACTTTTTTGGCTAGGCCTGCAGCCTTTTCTTGAAGACTGTGTAATTACAGAAGGCTTTTCCCCTCCTTCCCCCTCCTGCTTCTAGCCCACATTAGTAATGACCCCTTCACTGCTTCAAAAACCACTAATAGTCTTCAGCAAAGGCAAGAAAAATGAACAGGATAAATTGGAATCCACAGTCAGTAATTTGCATCATATGAGACTGCTTTGGCCACTCACACTCATTCCTGGCCATCAATCCTTTGCTGTCAGGTGCTGCACTCTGCCACCATGATAAATACTCCTCCTAACACTCTGATTCGTCCAAACAATGTAATTGTCCTCTATTCTCCTCTTGGTAATGGAGATAATGAATGACTCCACAAACAAGAAGGATTGCTCATCACAGACACAGGGGTGGCTTCAAACTGAAAAGCCTTGAGTACAAATTTTAATTGACTGAAAACACAGGTTGGAAAAAAAGAAATCCTGTATTTCATCCCTAACCTTCAAGATGATCACTTCTGACCTTTTCCATTTAAGTTTTGGGGAGTTGGTTCTCTAGTAGGAGGGGTTCCTGGGAAATATGTTCTGAAAACATTCACTTATTCCAAAAGGTGCAATGAAACCCCTGTAATACCATATTGCTGGATAGCAGCCACAGAGGAATGTTGGTCAATACAAGAGTCTGAGGAAAACAACTTCTTGCTTTAATTGTGTTTAATCCCTAACTGTGAGGAGAGTGCATTATCAGGAAACTCCTAAAAACGCAATCAGTTCCATTCAGTTAAATACTTATTGTGCTATCAGGAATATATTTTTTGAATAGTGGAAATATAACCCTACGTAAATAGAATTACATTCAACAGCACAGAGCATGATGGAAATGAGTGAGCCTAGTCAGTGTGATAGCCATCCTGGAGCTATTAAGACATTTGAAAATTGGTACATATTAGATCAACAAACCCCTAAGAGCCAGGAGCTTATCAAAATTCACCGTGTCCAGATGTCTTTTCTTATTTCTAGTTAAGAGTGAGGGACAATAGTGCAACAACCCAAAGTTATTTAAATATATATATATATTTTTAACATCAGTGATTCTAAGGCTCTTTAAATGTGAAGTGGACTGTTTATCTGAAAGTGTTCTGGCAAACTGCCACCATATTGCTAAAATTAAAGAAAGAATTGAAAACAATCAGCATGCTGAGGAACTGAAACCACAGCAATGTGTTTCTGATTAATTTACAAATATATGTATATATTTAAGAGTAAACTACAGAACCAGAAAATTCCTACTAGATAGTCTAGCACATGCATTTTTACACTTCATTAGAACAGACATCATACTGAAATAATAAACATGGACGGGGCCTTCATTTCTTCTTTGATCTATATTACTAAATGTCTGACTGACTCAAATTTAAAATAAACTTTGGTATGTTTGCACTTGAAAACTGGAAGAAGACCACAAACAATAATTTGTTATCAGTTTCTATACTCCCTAACTGAAACTATAGTTTAGTCTGTATGCTGTTGGATGCCAGGTCTATGCTAGTCCAGCCACCCCTGCAGTGGCTAAACTTTCTGGTAAGAATACATACACTGTAATATGGTAGCAATGATGATAGATCACTTCATCAGCATGGAACCAGACTGAAATAAATTAAAGGCACAGGTCATAATTTTACATGTTTTCTGAATCATTCTGAAGCTATTGCAGATAAGCGACATTACAGGCTTAAATATGCAGGTATGCACTGGGGAATGGTATCATATAGCTCTGCTTTCCCTGAATATTTAAGAAGCACGTTTTCAGAGTTTCATGGCTAAAATCCTGTCAAATATCTTGCAAATTTAGAGGTAAGATTTTAACCTACAGTATGTTCCATTTAATGTCCATTTCTTTAACCTGATCTGTATGCTTTTGTATATTTGATTCCAGTAAATGAGACAATTATTAATTACAGTGTCGGTGGCATGTATGCCTGACATTGTTGCGTCTGTTTTGCGGTAGTTATACTGTGTATTTATTTAACAATTTCACTGGATTATGACATTTCATATGGGATTGGTTTATTTGGCTGTCTAAATGGGCTAAATTCAGAGGAAGGAGCAAGAAAAGGAACTAATTATTCACTTTTAGAAAAGGTAATGAGTGTGAAATGTTTCAGATTGCTAGGAATGGGGCGGAGGGCAGGCAAGGGGGATTAAAGAGTACTCCACTGTGTTCTTCCTCCCTCGTCCCAAGATATCACTGAGGGTACGTCTACACTGCACGATTATTTCGAATTAGCTTAAACCGATATTACAAAACAGATCTAATAAAATCGGTTTAGCGCGTCCACAGTGGGATCCCGAAATCGATTGTTTGCGTCCATGGTCCAAAGCTA
>NC_133772.1:96971159-97042085 GCF_003597395.2 Chelonoidis abingdonii | reverse complement strand
GTTTAACTCGATATTAATGACGACGTCGTGTGAACGGATACAGCGTTAAATCGGTATATCGGCCATTAAACCGATTTAAAGTCGCAGTGTAGACCTGGCCTGAGTGACCATCAGCCTTTTTGCTGAAGCATACTGGACAGGATTCCTCTTCTGAGCCCATTAATGCCATTCCTTAATTGGATGATTAAAGCTGAATGCAGGCAAAATGGAGGTGAAAAAGGTAAGAAGAGGGCAGTGCTCTGAAGGGCTCACCTTCTCTAAACATCCCTATCTATTGAGTGCATGTGCCATCAGATTGTTACATCGTTCAGCCACCTTGGGCTCCTCTTGGACTTTTCACTGCTACAAAACGTCCAGAAAGCTACGATGGCACAAAACACCCATATTCCACTCTTGTCGGCCAGCAGCTTGCCCTGTCAGATACAGAACTGGCCACAGTAACACATGCACATGTGACAACTGGGACTGATCACTACAACTCAGATATCGAGGAATGAAAGCATGTGTCCTGATAAAGATCCAACTAGTACACAACACAGCAACAACATAGGTTACCATGACCATATCAGTCTTATGCTCCTCTCTCTGCTGTGGTGCCCCAGTGAATAGAGAATCCAGTTCAAAATCTCTGTCCTGATATTCAAAGCCCTCCACAGGACCATCTCTAGCTACCTGGGACAGTGTCCCTCTGCCACAGCCATGCTTTTTCACAACACCTCCCTTCCACCAGGACAATGGCCCAGTATGGGTAGAGCACTACAATGGGATTCGGGAGACCTGGGGTCAGTTCTTGGCTCCGTCACTGGCCTGCTGGGTGGCCTTATACTACTCACTTTTCTGTTCTGTGCCTTGGTTTCCACATCTGCAAAAATGGAGATAATGATGTTTCTCCCCTTTGTAAAGCACTTTGAGATCTATTGATGAAAAGCGCTATATAGGAGTGAGGTATTATTATCCAGTGGGAGGAGGAGTGAGTGAGTACAGGAGACAGCACTTTCACAGGAGTAGAACTAAGATTATATATAGACTTTTCTTCTCGATAAGACAAGAATGGCCACTGATCTCACAGTGTTTGGAACTAAATGCAAAGCTCATCTCTTTGATCTAGCTTTCCCACAATAAGTATTCCTCTCTCTTTCTCAGACACCCACACAGACATCTTAATTCTAATCAAGCATTTGCTTCTACCTGCTGGGAAGAAAGAGAGAGATATTATAGTTATGTCTTTTTTAATTACTTGGGAGGTGCTCAAACAGATGATGAGTACCAGTCTAGGAACCTGGATAGACAGCCAGATATAGCTAGCTGGAGGGGTCACTGTTGATGCAAACCACATCTACACTAGCACTTTTGGTTAAACTTCCCCTAATGCTCTATCACTAGTCCAGTTCCCCTGTAGGCAGGGCACATATTTACTACTGTGTAGTGTAGAACCTGCTCTCAGCTATTGCTACCATCCGGGGAGCTGTAGCAGAGGGAGAATTTTAAAAATGTGATGGCAGACACCGCCAAAAGGCTAAGTGCCCTATCTCTGCACTACTCCCACCTCCTGCTGGGCTGAAGAGCAAGAGACCAGGAGGACCCACATTCTGTTTTGTTTTTTTTTGTCAGTTTGTAATGATATTAAGACATCATGTAACAGATTCAGAGAGACAAGTTGATGTGCTAAGGAAGTTCGATATACGGGAGAGGTTGCTGATGACATATGGCTGCTTTTAGACACAACAGCAAAGGATGATGACCAGCTGTTTGTGTTGCAGGATTCATGCTTGTAAAGCACATTTGCAGGAAAATCTGGATATACTAAGGGAGGGAAGGAGGAGGATTAATAAAGTAATATTGTGCAATAAAGCAGTGGAAAAATTATCATCACATCTGAAACCGGGGGTGTATGGGGAATCATATGTACCAGCTTCACAAGAAGTGAAACATTTTGTGGTTTTGCCTGGAGTTTTTCCACAGCCCTCCATAAAAATAAAAAAGTTGATAAACTAATTTAACTGATTTTGCAAATAGTGAATTTTCATGTGAGACAAAAGTGTGACAATTTGTGCACTATCTTCCAGAATACAATTGGGCTCTGTTCCTTGTAAAAAATTGTGTTTTCTGGTGAAAATGTCAATGGGTTGCCTTATCCCAGTTTCTGACCAAACCCAGCAAAAATCTCAGGTTATTACATGTGGATAAACAAATTTTGCACATCTCTTTTCTACCTAAGAGATTTCAGGTTTTGGATTCCTTGAAAGGAGACTTTATAACGGAATTGTTTGACAAAGGGAAACGGAGAAAAGAATCTGTGCAGCAAATTAAGAATAGGAGGAATATCTGACTTATGTGCAGTTACTAATTAAAAAGGGAAAAAAAGGGGCTTATTGAGAGAACAGTAATTAGTGCTCCCGAGGAAAAGATTCAGATTGTTACTAAGAGGAAGGTAAAGTCAGTTGAGATAACTGGGAATATGCTTGTTACAGTTGTGCATGTTGGATATATTATATAAGAGGCTCTCAACCCCTTAAAGGTGAGTTAGAAATTTTGCCTGGAGATTGAAAAGAGATTACAGTAGTGATTTCATTTTTACCAGTAGCCAGTTGAAGGAATGTATTGATAGGAAAGATCTCAGGGTTGAAGCAGTGGACATTGGGTTGGTATGATTCAGAAAGGAACTTTATTGTGGGGTGTGGTTGTGGCTTTGAGGAACAGTGTTATTGAAAAGATGGGCTCATTTCAGACTCCTAGGAGTAAACATAATAGCTAATAGTAAAAACAAAACAAACCCCACCCATTTCAATTGTAAGTTAGGGTTCTAGCATCTCAGGGTGAAGCTATTGCGACTTTTAATTACTATTGGGGGGCTAAAACTTGGTGCACAAGGGACAGTGAGCCTTAATATACTGGCACTTGGTTATGGAATATCAACACCAGCAAGTATAGAATGACCAAACAAAATGCTAAATGTATAAATTTAGGCCCATGTGCGTATGCAAAACAAACAAAGCATGCACATATATTTGCACAGCAAAGTTCAGTTCTCTACATCCTGACTGGGCAACTGTATCTGCAGTATCATGCATCAACAAAGATTTTGTACTTCACCGTGTATAAAAATTTCCCTCAAGTTTCTGAGAGCTAGATCCGAACCCCACTGTAGTCATCGGAGGGTTTGTCATTGATATCTGTTGGTGCAGAACCTAATCTAAGAAAATTATCTTTTCAAGTAAATGTAATTTTCATTGTAATCCTGTAAAGTAAGAAATCTGTATTGTAGAGAAATGTGAAGAGAATCAAAAAGGCTAAATTAAAAATACCTTGATTAGTCCCAGACTGAAAAAAAATAGGACTAAAATATGTAATAAAAGTAACATGGAGAAGGCTTTCAAAAAGCTTAACGATACAGTAAAGTAGACTAGAAAACTGATACTAGTAGAAAGAAGTTTTACACCAATTAAAGTTCAGATTCTACAGTGATGGACAGCAGTATGAAACCCTGAAATAGGAATAAGACCTAAAAAGGAAGTAGCTATAGTTGGTATTTGAAGTGGATTGTACCACCAAGCACTGCTCTCAAACACGCACCCTTCAGAGGTGTCAGGAGTGATTGTGCATGGTGAAAATCCCTCAGGCACTGCACTCCATTAATACTAGAAATGGTCTCCCTATCCTGAAACAGATATCTGCACAGTCACGACTCTTCCAGAGGAGCAATCCCAAAAGAGATTGAACAGAAGAGAATATATAGATACTATAACATTCATGAACCCTAGAATCTTCCCCATCAAACTGTAAAGCACTAATGCTCACCAGCTGGAACAATAAACTTCCTGTATGAAATGCCCTCTCTAGAGAATTTTATCATTGTTCTTCCAATATAGTTTACATCTGGTGGCATCTGGGCCCAGTTGCCTCCAGTCATGTCGCCTTTTCTGGAGATGGCCCACTCCCTATCTCTGTTGCAGCAGTTTCCCACTGAAAGGTAATGGCATACTGGTCCCAGGAATAGCTATAGTAGAGGCACACAATATTCCTAGCTCTCTTTCTTTGAGGTTAACAATTGTTGGAAAGGGAGAAAAGGATATCATGTGTTCCCAGAATTTACTATCCTCTGGTGAACTCTAATGTACAAATGTTGAGGAGGGCTCTTAAAATTTAAACAAATCAGAGAAGAGGGTCTAGCAGTGGGGTAAGACTGAGCAAAGGCCACCACTTTAAACAAAACACATTTGCTTTGGAATGGTGGAGTATGCCTTTTACTTCAGAACAGACCCACTGGATTAGGGACCAGGCCACCATGCAATCAGGCCACAGTCCTGCTCAGGCAACACTGGAGGTAGCATGGAGCCATACTCTGTTAATATTTTGGGAGGAAGTTGGGCTTGGAGAAGCAGGGAGATGGGCCTGTGGAGTTGTTTGCTCCCAAAAAGTTCAAATGAGGTGAATATATTTCAGATAGCAATATGAAGTTTTGAAGGCTTATCTGAACCTATGAAAGTTCAGGCATTACTAATTACGAGTAGAATTTTGCAAATTATTTGGAATGAACTTTGAATCCACTCAAACAATTTTTGTTTCAAGATTTGATAAGTTTAAGCACCTTAGCCTATACTTCTTGAAAAGTTCAAATACACGATACTTTCACAGATCTGCTCCCTGACTCACAATAGCTTCTGTTTTGTTTTCCATTCCCATAAGACCAGGGAATCAACTCCTGTGGGACACTCCCCTGGAGGCTATTTCATTGAATTTGAACCTCTATCTAAACCTACAAGAGCTGGTTCCATTCCATTCCCTCTGAACCAAGTTTACAGGGTACCATTTGTGATCCCATCATGAAACAAACACTGCAGGGTTCAAAAAGCCACAATTATAAGACTTGGTTTTCTTTTTTAAACTAATTATAAAGGATTCCTCTGTAGATGGCGCACACAGAAAATTGGTCCACTAAATATGGTAATGAAAAATTATTGATAAGAGAAGCATTATCAAACAATTATACAATAAAAAGAGCTGCAAAAATCAAAGATTAATGGAAAGATAGACGAGAAGTTACATAGTGTATCAGCAGCAACAAATATGGCAGTGAACCTATTAGATACCTTAAATACCATGTCAAGACACAATAAAATATATGCAATAATTTTAAAGGAAATGACCATTGAAAATTAATCCCATGGAGAAATACAGAATTGCAGAAGGATGAAGAGTGATAAATATTGCATGTAAAAGATGTGCATGAGATATAGTTATGGAATACATGATGAAATAGCAGTTGTGAATAATATAACCAAAACGATTTGGTGGGATTGAGCAATATATTGAAAAGCTTAATTTGAGAAGGAAGGCAACATGGATTTTTGACAGGGAGGTTTTTCTCAATTAACTTGCTGTGTTCTTAAAGAATGTTATCACTACAGAGCAACAGAAATGCTGAAAATATTATCTATTTAGATTTTATTAAAGCACACAATACAATTTCAGATTAATAACCATCAAGTAGAAAAATGTCTCAGAAACAGGTTACAACAAATGCCAACTTCTAGAGGTGGAAAGTGCTTACCGGAAAAGGAGCGTTTCCCATTTTTCTATGTGTAATTGAGCTAGGTGACATGAGAGAAGAGCTATAAATACAAAGGATTTATTTTGCTTATATGCATGAAAGTATGAAAAGCACTCTTAGGGCCTGATCTAGTACCCATTGAAGTCAATGGAAATATTTCTACTGACTTCAATGGGATCTGGGTTCAGCACTTAATCTGTAGCCTTTACTGATTAATATGCACAGCCATATTTTCTTGAGATGCTGATTTTATTATGTAAAATGCACAAAAAATGGTGTTAGAAAATGTAATTAATATTTTTGGAATTATCATATGTGTAATACATCAGAGAGTACCAACAGACCTTTTCACAAACTAAACACATTAATATCACCATTTACACCAACTCCTCCTCATCCATCATGTGAATAATGAATGAGTACATTTTTCCTTACTGGGTCAAGATTTAACCAGAAGGGTTTGTTTTAATATTCTTGTGTTTTCATGGCACTGTGTGGATCTCAGTTTTGTCTTTTAGTCCTGGTTTAGTCCTGGAGTAGCCAGAGTGCATCCTTTAGGCCAAACACCACCCATAGTATTATACAAAACTTCTTATAACTTCCTTATTTTAATATGGAGGTTAAGCAGACAGCATACAGGGCCCAGTCAATTGCATCAGATTATAAATGTCATGCTAAATCCTCTGATGCCTACAGACTGCATCTTCATATTAGAGATGAAGGAGGTTGCAATCTGCTTTGCATTTTATACAAGTTGGTACTGCTCCTGACAAATTGACAATGCATCTCTCATTAGGGCAAATCTGAGGCACCCTGGTTTAATCCATTCAGTGTCAAAATTTATAATCCAGGAGAATGGCACAGCCCCTTTGGAAAACCATAAACTGTGCTGTATTAGAGTCTTTACTGCATATGTATCTCCATAAAACCAAAAGAAACGGAATGCTGGAACATTTTCTTATACATTTTGGGCTGGATTAATTTAGTGGTCCTGCTTTTAGAATAAAGCACTATTCAACATGAATAGGAGTGTCTGAATCTGGTCCCTGGATTGAGAACCAGAAAGATCACTGTACACTTCATTTTGGGTATACTCTGAGCAGGAGACAAACTGATCTTTGAATTTCCTTTTCACCTGAACTACATCTGCTGAGCTAGTTTATCACAAAAGAAATTGGAACTATGGCAATGCATAGCTCCAAGAGTCCCATTCATACTGTAAATATGTGAGACTATGGCTCTGGGTAAGCTTTTCAACATGTTCAGTAGCAGGATTTGATAGAATGCAACCACTAGTTCTCATTGCACCTCTTAATTTGCTTGCTGTTACTTGGCAATTCACCTTTCAAAAGCCTCAGAGCAAGTGGATATCTGTTTGGCACACACAAAAGTTCTTTTCAAGGATTTAGTGAAAGGCTAAGGTATGGTCTGCAGCTTAATGAAGCTATAAAATAGGGACATATCTTGCCAGAAAATGTTCGTGACCTACTACACTGACAGGAAACTAGATCAAACTCTGATCACCACAAAATAGGGGCTCATTTTTCAACTGAAACAACCTGTGGAGACTAGAAACTAACTATGAAGATATGTCATATTTGCAAAGCTTAAAACTCACATGCAAGGACTTTTGGTATTACAGATTAAAGCAAAGCAACACTTTCATAACAAATGCCCAAACCATTCAAGGCTCAGGCCAAGTTCACTGAAATATTTGTGCAAGTTTTGGCAAACTTTGTAAGTGTTTTGGGTGCTGGGGGTTTGGAATTTATGATTTCATGTGGCAACAAAGTGAAACTTCATAGATTCACAGATTATAAAGCCAGAATGTGCCACTGTGGTCATCTAGTTTGACCTCCTATGTAACAGAACTTCCCTAAATTAACTTCCATTTGAACTAGAGCTTATCATTCAGAAAAACATCCAAATTTCCATAGTTTGGGCTGAGTTTCACATTGAGGTTGAACTTGGCACTTCAAGGAAGAACTCATAGGTGTGAACCTATGTAGACTAAAACAACAGCAACAAACATGTCCATATGAATCTTCTGCAAAGTGAAACTGTAGAGCTTTGCCCAATTCTAATACTGACACTACTTTCCATGATGCCACATGATCTGTAGGATAATAGAGATTTTTTGGTACACATGCCTCAAGCTTTTAGAGAGGGTTTAAAAATCTTAGTAAATAAATACAAATCATGTCCGGTTTCAGTAGTCCGGTTGTATTTTTCCTTTTCCACAGCACCAGTTATCATTTCATTTCTTGGGAGATGAAATACGAAGAATATAGCATGCATCAATGTCTTGCCTACCACTAGAGAATGAAGGTAATATACAGATTTCCACAGGCACCTTTAGGAAAAAAGTACACATATACTTATGAGAGGCTAGGTACAAACATCAGGGGAAAAAAATTATAACATTTTCAAAATAATGACTACGAAATGTGCAGAAGATCCTCTCATACAGTAAAATGCCTGACCCAACATCTGCTCCGCAGAGGGAGCTCTAATTCTGCTAGGTCCTGAGCACCCTCAGTTGTGTTAATCTCAGGAGGAATAGAAGGTGCTCAGCACGTAGCAAAATTAAGTTGTGTGTTCCTCAGACAGAAGTGCTTTTGGATCAGTCTTTTCACTGCGTTGAGGCCTTCTAAGGAAGTTGAGGTTACTGGTGCTTCACTGAGCAGATAGAGGATGATCCCCTGAAACAGTGTATTTAGGGCCAGATTTTCAAAGGTATTCAGGTGCCTACAGATGCAGATAGGTACCCACTGGGGTTTAGAAAAAAACTTAAATCATTAGGTGCCTAACACCAATTGATTTCAATGGGAGTTAGGTGCCTAACTGACTTAGGAACTTTTGAAAATCCTACAAGGCACCTATCTGCAAATTCAGGCACCTAAATACCTTGGAAAATCTGTCCCCTAGGGAATTCATTGAACCCTCTGTGCATACTTGCCTAACTAACTCATGGTCGCCATCTTGTTGAAAATGATATGCACACCAACACTTCATTACAAATCAAGATTTAAATGGGCAGTGGCTGAGGGTGTTTATAAACCCTCAGGTGTTTCAATGGCCTGAAATGAAATTAGAGCAATTTACTTGATCTTTGACTACTCTGGCAAACCATTTTTTGGGGAGCAGCCTTTAAAATCTCCTTAAAACCAATAAAATACTGTACTCCAACCAGCCATCCACATGGTGGTACATATACTTCACAGATTATAAATTGATGCACTGTAATAGCTGCAAGGTTTTTAACAGCTGTTTCTCTCAGGCTGTGTGTCCTGCAAGAATTTAAACTGGCATTCAGACATGGCATTCAAAAAGTGGGATAGTCCTGCAATTTTTGGGATGGATGGTGACCCTAGAACAGTTACTCCCCTAAAACCGAGGGAGGAGGAAGAAGCTACCATGGACAAGATTTTCCTTGCTACAGAGTGGACAATATATTGCACAGAGGTGCTCAGATACTATGGTGATGGCTGTGGTTTAAGAACCCTGATAGTCAGTAAAGCAGACAGATGACACATACGTACCCATATTCTGATTTTGGAATGGTATGTTTGACTTTCATTGAAGGGAGTGGGAGACAGGAAGGTCTTGGAGTACATAGATATAATGTCCACTCTTATACACAACTAGAAAAATACATCCAAAAACAAAGGAATTCATAAATTAGACCTTTCCCTATTCTTCTAGGGACAAATTCTGGTGGCTTGGACGTGCCAAGGGGATAGTCCTAGCATGGAGGAACTATTCAGATGTTACAGAGATGGCATCCTCCCGCTGCAATCTGCAGGCAGCATCTGAAGCCCCTTCATAACAGCTGCTACTATAGTCCTGCTGCTTTAGTCCATTAATGATAACAGAAGCAGTGACCAGTTTTCTCACCCTCTTCCCCCATCCCAACACTTGGCACCATATGAAGTCATGACCCTATGGGTCTGCTCAGTATGCACACCCAGTGACACACACTCACCACACCTTGGCCCCTCTACACCCACCACTATGGACTCCAGTGGAGAAAGCCATCTCAGAACTTGGCTGCACAGGGCAGAGGAAGCTGTAGAATCCTCTTGCATAGCCTGCCCACAGCCTAGCTTCTCCTCCCGTCTCCCCCCGGCAGAATTATGGATATGGTGTTGCACATTGTGACAATTCTGCTTTAACCTCTCCCTCTTCAACTAGTGGTGAAGGGCAAGCTTTGGCCTTTTATTCGTAAGTGCTGCAGTATGCATATCTTTACAAATAATCTAGGAATGAAAGGTTTGAGCAACCTTTATCTAGATGCTATTTTCTTGGCTTTCTAAACACAGTTGAGTTGGCTCATTTAGTTATTGGGTATAAGAATTGCCTCTTAGTGAAACGCTTGATTTGCATAACACACCCGCTTCTCTGGAAGCACAGACTTCCTCCCAAACATATCAAAAAATTCTGCATTATTTTCCATTTAATTTAAAAGGGAAAAGTCCAGCTTTATTCCCTTTATTTTATTTCATTCTTTATCAGCTATACTGTTATAACAGCGATGAAATTGCCAGATCTCATTTTCAGGATTTTAAATTCTGAGTTTATATTGCAATCTGGAAGATCATTCTCCAAGTTCACCCTGGTATTGTGATGTATTTATTTAACATATCTGTCTGAATGTTTGAATGAGAATAAAGACCCTCCATATCCATATGAACAGGCTCACATTATAATAATAATACTCTATCAATTTGCATTTAGAATATTTTCCATACGGATCTCAAAGCTCTGTATAAACATTTTGTGAATAAAACTTCACAACACTCCAGTGAAGGAAGGAAGTATACCATTTTGCAGATGAGAAAACGGAGGCAGAGGACAGTCAAATGACTTGCACAAAGCCACATGGTAGACCAACTATATAGCCAGGAATAGAATCTGGGCCAAGATTTAGAAAAAATAGGTATTTAATATTAGGCTTCCATATTCAAAATTAGGCATTTAAATAAATAGTCTGATTTTCATAAAGGCTGAGCACTCTGAAGCTGTCAATTAAAAAGTGTTCCAAGGACAAAGTATGATAGAGTATTATTTTTCCACCCTACAATTGGCTGCATTTCAGTAGTGAATGAAATAATTCCTAGAATAACTCATATTTATGAGGCTTAAAAAGCACATTAGGACCCTTTGGAATGAAAGGAATTATGGTTGTGATATTCAAAGGAGCCTAAAAGATTCAGGTGCAGAAATCCCATTGAGATTCAATAGGAAATGGGTGACAGTCTCTCTTAGGCTCCACTGAAATTCCCAGCCTATATCAACGTAAGATATATGGGCATACAAATAACATTTTGGAATAAATCACTATTTAATACAGTTAAAAATAGGATATACATGTTTTGCACCTATTTGCATCTATCCTTTTTATTATATAGTATTAATCAAGATTGTTACAATAATCAAACATAGTGACCAAAGAGAACCAATAATAAGACCCCCCCCCCGAATAAATATTAGAAGAGGTGAGAAACTAGCTTGTACATCAGTTTAAAGCAGCTGAGGATCTGGCCCTATATATACTTTGTATTTCAAACCTACCCATAATTACTGCTGCACAAATAACAAAGGTAAAAGTTCAGCCCAACAGACTCACAGGAAAATCAGTGAATAAAGATCTCCATTCCCACAGACATTAGTGAACTTTTATCATGACAAACAGGCAATTGCAGTATAATGGGATTTTACTAGAGTTTATTGCTGCACTGTTTATAACAACATTGCATCCAGCTTGCCTTGTTGGTACTTCTGCATTACAGGGTAACAGTTCTGAGGTGGCAGCAAACAGCTTCCGTGCTTGTGTCAAGAGAAATAAAACTGTTATTATTTCATACACTTCAGAGGCCACACTCAAACTCAGCAGCTATGCAGAGCTGCTGTGAATAGAAAGCTCTGCTGTAGAACACTGGGCTGCCCTTCAACAATAAGCTGTCTTCCCTCCAATCTACTTTTGGCTTCTTGCCAGTTGCCCATTTGCTTTACACCACCAATTTATATTCACTGAGATGGTGTAAGGGTCTAGAACAGCACTGATTAGCAAATGTGCCTGCCAAACATATGAGCAGTAAAAGCTGGTCTTCCAGAGGCCTAGGTTTATAATACGGGCCCATCCTGTAAGCAATTACTACAAGGCATGTTGTTTACAAAAGTAAGCTGTCCAATTGATGCCAATGGGACCCCTTACGGTAATAAACATTGTATCTGGTGATAAGCGTTTGCAGAATTGGGCTCTAAACTATTTAGCTTTGTCCATTCAAGTTTTAGAATAGTTCTTTTCAAAAGCTATCAGAATTGTATGAAGGCAACAGAATCCAGTCAAGAATGCTTGTGTTTTTTGCCAAATCCTTTCTTTTGTTTTTGTACAGCAACAATTTGCCAGCAGATATTATCCATTACAATATATGTGCAACAGTTTTAATAAAGCGTTTAGCATAGTAGGACAAGTATGCAATTTTTCCAAATCCAAGTACCAGTACTGAAAAATCATGAGATTGGCTTAAAAATTGTCACTTTTAAAAAAGTAATACATTTTGGTTTCTCTTTATTTGCCTTCTGGCTTTTGAACCTTTAGAGCAGGGTCAAGTCAAATTTTCAAGTTTTTCTCTGCAACCTTGAGGGCTAGAAACTTACTTCCTTTTCAAATGAACGTTGAGGGTCTCAAATAAATACCAAGAAGTGACTTTAAGAAAAACATGAAAAATCATGAGACATGATTAAAATCAGGAGAGTTGGCAACACTGAAAAAAACTGTGAATTTTAGGAAATTAACTGGTTTTGACCCATATTTTTCTTTAAATATTTTAAACTTGCGAGAATCCACCACAGGATTTTGTTTGGTTTTACATTTATAAATTGCCCTGCATCTTAGAGAATCTAGAATGCCTCACACTTTATTTCTTTTCCACATGTACTGTGGTCAGATCCCCTTACTTCTAACTTGAATCTGCTGGCCTTTATGTGAGATAAATTCCCTTTGAAGTCAATACGAGTTGTCCACATGTAATGAAAGCAGGATGAAGCGTTAATTAATGAGACGTAAAAAATGCCAAATGAAGAGGTTCTGCAGAATCAATATCACTATCTGTGTGGGAAGCAAACCCGTGGAGATAAGTTCAGTGTAGACCTATTCTTTGACAGAAAGCTACAGTCTAGAGCCTAGACAGTACACTCAAAACCACACATGTATTTTCCAGATGTTCTTAGCTTTATTTACCAAGTCCCCATCCTAAATGCTGTGCCAGCAGACTCATGCACCTGTGAGGTACTCTGCAAGATCAGAGCCTATGTTGTCAACTATTTGTAAAAAGGAATACTATTCGGAATATGCATCCTCTTCAAATGCAACTTTAAAATACAGTACCTATGTCCTTATGCGTATGTTATGTGAAGAGAGCTGACAGAGCAGAGGATTGGATTTCCCACTCAACCTTGATTATTTATTATAGCTCATTTTCTTGCACTTTAATATGTGTTGCCTGTATTTAGGTATTTGGGAACAAAAGATGGGTTCAGCTGCACAACTTGGATCCAGATTCTGAACTTCATATAGCTTGAAGGCGCTTAGATCTGGCATTTTGGTTTGGACTCTTTTCTATTGTAACACAACACCTCAGATAAATTCTAAACTGCCTGTCAACATACCCAAACTGAATTTTCTTCTAAACCTTCCCCTCTCCCCAAAAATCTGCATGTGACTATACATTTTGAGCAGATTTTGACTATAGGCATCAGCTCTTTAACTTACTGCGTAAGTCAGTGGAAGTGCCCATATCGTCTCTTTAAACATATAGTAGGAAAGTGGCCCAGCAGAGACAACAGGGCTTCTGACACTTGTCTTTATTGCCCAGTCATAAATTCATAAAGGGATGTATACTGCAATCAATTGGCAAGTTCGTTGGATAAACATCAACACCAATTTAATGACTTGTGTACACATTGTAAACCAGAGCATCTTTATACAAAGAAATCAGATAAATCAAACATGAGCTGAGGCTTAGAGGAAAGCAATTAAAGCTTTAAGGTGAGGTTGCTGTGGGAGGGCCCTGTATCACATTAGAGCATATAATAGAAAATGTGTTAACATGGACTAAAATATGTGCAATTAAATTAATTAGTAATATAAAACACTTCTAAAACAATGTGTCCACAGACAGATAAGTAGATAAAACATAAGAGATAAATAAGCATTCAGAAATCTCAGTTCCCTTTTTTATTAAGAAAAAAAATGCAAAAGGAAATCAAACTTCCTAAAAGACAGAAGTGATAAAATCATAGCTAATATAGACATTTTAAAGCAAACCTGTTTGCCCCAGGCTAGCGACTGAAAAGAAAAAGCATAGCCGGACCATTAAAAAATCTATTCATTTGTTATATAATATTTAAATGTTTCACTGTATGCTAATTTAAATCTAGTGCCTTATAGGCTTATATAAAATACCGTTAAGATGTACTACTTTCTGAGGACCTGTAAGGAACCTTTCTGTTAGACAGATCTGTTATGATATTTCACATTGTCTGTCTTAAAGTGAGTAACATAGCTAATGTGATGGGACCAAATTCTCACTACTATGTGCACATCAAAATGAGCTTCTGAAGGTTCTCTCTATCAAAATACAGATATAATATTCTTCCAGGATTAAGGACCATTAGTGTCTATAGCCTGCAATGTACAGAACAACTGGAAAGCTCCACAAGTCCCCCTACCTATAGACACAGCCCCTGTGTCACGTACAGCAAGGTTCCATGTCAGCACTACAGGAAGAGCTAGGTCAAGAGGTCCACACTTGGACTAATCCACATGCAGCAGAGGTAATTTAAGGAACCATCTGAGTAGTTTCAGCAAGTGCCCCCTTAGTGAGTCCTCCTGAATCATTCCCTGCATCTTCCTCCCCCCTACATCCCTCCTCACATTTCCACCATTCTCCCAAAGAATATATTCCAGTTCTGAACTGGAATGAGTTCTTCCAGTAGCTGGTGGAGGGTTTCCATGATTCTGGTAGGTCAGATGCGAGAAAGTCCAGTTGTACAGGAAATGGGTCTACAACCTCCCTCACTTGGCTTCTTCCCTCACCACTTCCTTCCTGAGCATCTGGAGTGTAAGAGGCCAAAATGCAGCTGTGGCTTTGCCTGTCTTCTAGGATCCCAGTGATAACACACATAAGATCCACCACATTTCAGGTTTATCTGGGCTATTTGGTGCCTTGTGCTGTGGTGATAGGGGTATCTCTGGTTTAGGCCTGTGGCATCAGTACATATAACAAAAGTCCCAAGTACTCAACACTAGTTGGATTTAGAGTTCTGAAGCAATTGTAATTGGCAGAGTACTCAAACATTCTGTTATTGACTCTAACTTGTAACTCTTGTTTTCTTTTAGTTGCTTATAAGTTGGAGAAACTTTAACATCTCAGCCTGAAATTTACAGCCTAAGGCTGATTTTTTTCGGTAAGTTTCAGCAAAAAATGGTTCAACCATTTCTGAGAACTGAGAAAAATACTGTATTTTGCTTATGTTAAAAAAATTGTACAACGGTTTCATGGAGAAGCACAAACACCTCCATGCTCTGAAGCAGGGGCTTAAAAATGGCTTAAAATATGACAAAAGGCATCCTCATGAAAATCTGCCCAAATTTGGTCACATTATAAGCCTTTGAAAAAGACACACATTAAGTATTGACTTGTTAGAGTTTGGCAGCTAAATTCTGCAATGGTTCCATCTGTATAAACATGCTCCAGTCCCTAAGAGCTGACTGGACTGTGCATGAACCATCCTCACAGAGTAACCGAACATGCTCCACCGGAGGATGAGCAGGACCTTCTCTGTAATTGTTCCTCCTAGTTGCTGTGGGCCCATTTGGGGCTGGGCACAGACACTGAGAGCAGGTAGACTGCCTCCCTGATATTCTCAGTGCTCTCCTTTTTGGTGCCCAGGCAGCGTGGAGGACAAAGCTGACTGACCTGAATGCATAGGGGAACCAGACCTGGACCTGGAGAGAGTGGTGGGCAGAAATGTAAACATTGCTTCATTTTTGCTTAAAAAAATTAGTTTCAAGCCTCTATGCTTGCAAAGAGCCTTCAAAATTTAAGTTAATGTAAACTTATTGTTAGAGCTGAAAGGGAGAAATAGCTAGGCTCTACTTCTGCAGCAGAAGATTGGGGGAAACCTAAAAATTCCTCTGACATGTATTTCTCACATAAAATTAGTCATTTAGATTTGGGATGCATCACAAAGAATTGCAGGGGAAACGTTGCCCTATTCCCACCACACCAGCAAGCAGAGTGGTATGAGCAGAGTGAATACTGACCCTGGATAAAAAGGTGTAGCAGTTGCACGTGCTCTCAGAAGCATTGTACATGCCTCAGGAACGTCTCCAGGAGCCACTGCCAGTGTTAGCACTTTCCTTAACGTGGCCAGTGGCTGAAACCCACACAGTCTAGCCCTATACTTGAAAATATTTGCTTACAGTTGCCAATAAGTGGAGTCAGCAGTGTTTTCATACGCAGCGTTTCATTCCTTTTTTCTTGACATTAAAAATGTCATTTAAAATAATAAGATATGGAAATGTTATAAGCCTTTGAAATACTGGGATTTCCTACCTTTTGAGTGCTTGACTTTGCACACAAAATATTATTTTAACAGGTTTTTGTGTGTGCAATTTCCTAGGTTTTTAAAAGCAAATTGAAGAAACAAAAATTCCACCATGAGGTATCAGCAGGGCTGGAACCTCTAGATCTCTCACACTTAAGCAGGGCTGGAACCATGCAGACCTCTCACACTTGAGCTAACAGTGTAACTGATAGCAATAGCAGGCTGTCATCCACTATGTGGATGAGCACTAGAAGGGGATGAAATACACATTGCAAGTGGATTTCACAGCTATTTGCAGACACCTGAGGAATGGGGAGACTTAAAAATCTTGGGTTCCATTCCAGGGTCTGGAGGGGAGATTTACATCCAGGGAATGCATAGGAATTTTACCAGAGTAACATACATTTGCAACATACAGATTCACAGGTTTTGCCGAATCTGGAATAGAAGTTTTCACTTTTTCATGTGATTTTGCACCCTCAAAATGTTGCTTTATTTAAAATTTTTGGTGAAATGTCTGCTTTTACATGGGAACGTTCACAAATCAGATTTTTTTTTTTTAAAATGAAGCCATCTTTACTCAAATACTAATCCATTTATGCTTAGAAACTTTCACTGTGACATTTTGTGATAAAAACCCGTTGGCTTACTTGCAGGTATGTAGGATCCCAGACAGAGCAGATCTGGTATAGTTCTGCACGGGAAGTGCAGCATGATTTGGAAAGCCCATGCAGGGAAATGCACGAACTTCATGCTGGGTTGCTCAGTGAGCACTTATAGCTTAGTACTGTACGTTGCTGAGAATTCTGGCTCTGAACCAGTAAAGTGCTTCACGGCGACTGCACAGCTGGTGGGAATCACAGATTTTTTTTTCTGGGCAAAACTTCAAAGAAACCCTTTTTTTATTTTGTCAAACTTGTTTTTGGAATTTTTCAGGTTTTGTTAAAAATCTCAAACCCAAAAAATATCAGTCCTTGCCCGAGTCAAAAATACATTGATGGACATGGACATTTTCTCGCAAAAAATGTCTGTTTTGTCAAAAAGGTAATGTTCACTGAAAAAAATTGTGGGGAACATTTTTGGACCAGCTGTACTTAAAAGTTAAGCAAGTACTCACATGCTCTGTGGAACTGGGGCCAGAGTGCCCAGTGCTTCGCAGGACTGAACCCTGGGAGTCCATTACAGCAGAGCAGGATTTAAGGACTTGGAATCAGCCAGTGTCCTCCTTTGCTACTCTCACTGTCACAGGAGGAGTGAGGAAAACAATGGAGGATAATTTGTGCCCCACTGAACTGAGTATGGAAAAGATGACATCAGAAACTAAGAGGGGAAAATTAGTGTCCAGGAGCCATTTTTCCAAAAGCACTGACATTAGAGCAATGTTCTAACAGATATAGGCTCACCCCTCCTCCCAGATCTGAATACCACTGAGTTGTGAAAGGTTCTGAATCCTGATGTGTTATGAATTATTAATTATTATTATTATTATTTATTCTCTGATACATAACTTGGGCTCTGGATCCATATGTGGTTTGAGCTGGTCCCAAATTCCCAAATAGGTTTTGAATATTCAGTTGTTTTAAAAAATTGTAGGAAAACTGATAAAATGTTAACTCTTAAAACCAAAGCTGCTTTTAAGATTGAAGTATGTTAGTTTGTACAATTGCTCCATCAAATCATTGCATGGGAAACTACGATTCTTTTAGGATGTTGGAAAAAGAAAAAACAATAGTAAAACAGAATGATACAAAGAGAGGCCAAGGTCTGAGGGGCCCATCCTCCCCCCAGTAAATTCAATAGCAAATAAAAATAAATCCTATTGTTTTCCACGAGTCCAGGACCAGGCTGTGAATGAGCCTGGAGCTTAAGCTACACTCTCAGGCCTAAAGGTGGTCTCCCCAGGTCAGGGTTGTGATACTTTGGCAGGGCACTGTAGGAAACATGCATTGCCACTGCTTATGCTGTAAAAGTTCTGCTGATTGGGGATTTCTGTTTCCAGGAGCAACACCCTGGCAACTTTCACAAGCATGAAAAAAACTCACACATAAAAATTAAACAAAAACAGAGTCTAGGAAAACGCTCCAATACAGAGACTATATTTAAAGAGTAATTTGGAACTGAACTTCTGTGATGTTTCCTGTATTTTTGAACACTTTTTTTCCATTCAATATATTAAAGGGATGTGATCAAGGCTAGAAGGTCTAAAATTAGACCTGCCAGCTGTGTTTTGGTTTGTAAGTATTCACAGGTCATGTTGTCCCTATGCTCTGCCTGTCTGATCCATTCTTCTGGGCAGGCGGAATATTGAAATGTACAGGAATTCTGATTAATCTTATCCATTTCAATGCTCGCACTTTTCACAAGAATGGATCAGACAGGTAGAGAGGAAGGACAATATACACGCAAATGCCTGTATTTGTGGAAATGCCTAGGGCTCTGAGTTTTTTATTTTAGGGTTGTTCAGATAAATATTTGGAATTGTATCTAGCTTCAGTTCTCATTTTGGGTTGAGGAAAGATTTTAAAGGATCAGGCTGGATATGTGGAATACATGGAAATGTTAACATACATTTCATTTTTGGTCTATCAGCTTGAATGTATCCCTCAGCATTGATAAAAGTGGAAAACAACTTAATCTTGTTAGCTTTTACAATGTCCTCTGACAACATCTAAACCTTCCATAATCCTACCAAATTAGGCTGAGTTTTTAGAGTCTGAAATTACCCATTAATGTGACAATTTTCCACACAATAACTCATTTAGTTACTCAAAACCAGCACTGTGCAGTTAACAATTCTACTATAAATTTAGAACCAAACTTTATGAGTCAATTTTTCTAAGAGCCCTTACACAGGCCTCTAATTTTGCATGGCCAAAAACTAATGTGCTTTCACACATCAAGTAGATACATACCTAACTACATAGTTTGCACGTGTTCATTCTTTTTGCATGTGCAAATCAGACTTTTGAGTCAGACTGCCCCAAAATTAGGTGGCCCAAATTGGAGGCAGCTTTGGACAGTTTTGCCCTATAAACCTGCCAGATGAGCTCTGCTTTTGTAAGTACATAACAATCATCCAAATGAGTCACTCAACTAGACTTGGAGTGTTATTGCCCTATAATTAGAGGTTGAAGAAAAATCTTGTAATTTTCAAAATAATAATTGAAAACGTATGTGTTGCTGTTTTATAAAAAGCTACACTTAGTAATGACAAGTGCAGCAAAATCTGCTCAGCCCGATATGGCTTTTGAACAAGTGTGAGCTTCCCTCAAGAGAAGTTAACATTTCTTCTATCAATTCAGCATTTTGATTTCAAAATAAAGGTCCAGAGCTTCCTGCCCACAAGAAGCAGCTCAGGAAAAGAAATGTCTGCCAGGATCTCTGCACAGGTATCCTCGCCATGGCATTCCAATGTAGGCTTGCCAATTACGGTGGGACATATTCCTGGAGGTTTCATCATACGTCATAATCTTTACTTTAAAACTATGTTTTAATCCTGGAGAGTCCAAGACAATCCTGGAGGGTTGGAGACCTCTGGGGGTAAGAAGTTGTACACCAACAAGAAAGGTCACAGAGCCCACTTGCAAACCTAGTGGATCCTGGCCATTCATACTGAGCCTCTGTAGCTTTAGCTCCTGGCCTCCCAATAGTTTCCTGGGAACACAGCTCAATTGGAGCTGCACTAGTGGTGTTTCTCTCTGGCTGTGGCTGCCCCATAGTCAGAAGCTTCATAGAGAAGATAATACAGTTACTAAGTTCTGCTAAGTATGATGGGAGACAATACGCACCCTTCAGGTCACCCAGTCTCCACTCCCACCCTCACTGTGGAGCTTATATCATACAGAGAAGCTGCAGGGTCCAAAGGAGACCATCCTCCCTTTCTTATGGAAAAGGGGAGCTACACATGAAGGATCCCCTCTAGGAGTGGACTAAGGGGGAAAATCTGGGCCGAACTTACTAGAAAACAAGGAAAAGGCAAACCCAGATGTATCAAAGACATGAAGGCATTTTCAAACCAACATTAAAAACTTCAGTTGTTAATTTTCTTCCCTACCCTTGCCTCCAATTTAAAAATTTTTAAATCAAAGCAGAAGGATCTGTCAATTCAAGTTGCTATTGATGTTTGCAATGAGTTTACAAAAATGCATATTGCATTACTCTCCAGCTTTCCATAACACAGCATTTTACATACATTTTAGAAAAAAAAGCACTTCAACAAAAAATCTATCCTTTTAAATGTGACAGTATATAGTCCCAAGATTAAAATCCCAGAGAGATACAGAATATTTGTCCACGATCTGCAAAGCAAATAGGAACGGGAACCCTATACATATATTTTTAGGAATTCTTTGCCTTTTTTCTCATATTATAAAGTATTCTCCTGAGCTATTTAGGGCTCTGCTGGATCATCTGGTGGGAGGAGTTCGGGGAGTGGGGGAGAAAACTGCAATATCCTATGTTGTCCCATCCAGGTTGCTTGGGGAAGGTGGAAGGCTGTATTATCTTTTTGAATTAATTTATGCAGGACTGATGCTGGCAATACTATGCATCCCACTTCCACCACATGACCACTGCTCCAGCCCACTGAGTCTCAGTCTGTGTCTGCCCTTTGCCCTACTTGCACTGCTCTCCAGCTGAGCCCAGAGGTGGAGGTGGTTAGTATCTATGAGGCGGCTGAGACCCCATTCCATACACAAGTGGGGAGATCCACATGAAAAGGGCTGTGCATGTGCAAAGATTTGGGAGAGTGGGGTGATCTGGGACTGGCTTATTAAAAATCACCACAACTTGCAGTTGAGAAACTTGTTATCTTTCAATCACTGAGTGATAGCATTTTGTAACACTAAAAAGGCATAGGCAGGACAGACCTTAGACATATAGAATAAAATGGAGCTAAATGAAGGCTATGAAGTCCAGTTCTTATGTGTTACATAAACTGGGCAATGCAGGGTATATGTTTGTAAGGGACTGGATATGAATTAGCCCCAGCTGTTTTGCTTGGAGGTTTAAATACTACAGTGATACCACTGAACCAGCAAGCTGAGTTTTAATTACTGCATGATGATGCAAAATTACGACATTGCCTTAGTAAGTCCCCATGTTGCATGTAGTTGTTCTGATGTCGCATCTCAATGTACAATACCGGTGGCCACTGGTCAACCACTTGAGTGACCTGACTGGCTGAATAAAGCAGCTTTACAAAATAAAAAAAACAAACAGGTGCATTGTCAGCAGAGTCTTTGTGAAGGTTTGCTGTAATCATAAGCAAATCATTTTAAATGATCAGATGATTAATTTGAGACCTTTTAAAGAACAAAAACTCATATTTTGCCAATGCAAAAAATAGAAGGGATTAATATAAAGTAGCAATGGTTAAACAAGATCTAGCTTTTTGTCATTCCACAGCTTAATTTGCCAATCACTGACAAATCACCTAACTAGAGGGGTTTTTAAAATCTTATTTCAGCTATTCATTTGTTAGCATGATTTTATGTGAATATATATAAAGATACATTATTATTAACACACTAATGTTTTTATTTAATGTGTGTGTGTGTGTATATACACAAAGTGTAATGTTTACATAAATATGTGCACACTATGTGTGTGTGTATGTGTAGATATACATTTTTTTCTTACACACACACAAACACATATGCTCCAGAGCTCTCCTTTTAGTGTTTTTCTTGAATCTTTACATGAATAATATCCAGTATCATGGACCTTGAGCACTGATGACTCTGGTTAACGCTTTTATCCTTTGCTTGAAATTACAGGATCAGTCTAGCCAGAATTTATGAGAACCAGACCCCAGACCTCACATAGCTCACATATTAGACCATTAGGCATCTAACTACCTCTGAACAATTTCAATGCATTATCTTGCCTTCTCCCTGGGGCACAAACTTCACTCGTCCATACTTTTAATATATTTTGTCTGCATGAAGCAGATCGAGTTATTACATGCCAGCAGATCACGACTTACAGAAATCTCATTGCTTCACAATGATGCAGCTAATATCTCTCTTCTCCATGCTGTGCTGGGGCAGTATAGAAATGGTCAACAGTGCAATTTTCAATAAATTAGTTGATGGGTTATTCAAGGCAGATTTGCTGTTTACAGTTACAGATAACTTAATTAAACATTTCCATCTTAATATACACTGGTGTCCACATGTGTGTGTCTTGATATACAGACATTGATATTCACACACACAAATAAGAGAGATTTATTTTATTTTTAAAAATTCTTTTAACACTCCCCACTGCACTTTAGATAAAAAAAAGTATCTCAGCTGATACTTCTCTAGGAGAGGTTTTATATTTATGCCTTTACAAAGCAAACATAAAAACAAAGCGTTATTGCCAAGCACTTATTTGCATTATGTTTATGGTTATTTTTTTTTAATTCTGTGATCAAAATTTAATATAATGTCAGATTAAAAATCAATTGACCTATGAACTCTCCTGAACCTTTTACCTGGATTGCAAGGCCATTACGTTCTTTTCTTTCATTAGCTTTTTGCTACAGCAAGGCTGAACAGGAAGCAAGGCGATCCTGTCCCCTCCCTTGAGGTGGTTCATCAGCGGCTCAGTTTACAGCAATAAAAAAAATACCGTCAACATATAACCACCCAGAAACTTAAAGTTTTCTTATGTATTATTATCTTTATTACAATACCAACCCTAATAGCACAGGGCAATTTCTAGAATTTCTTTTCTGGAGGATATATATATTTTCTCCTTTTAAGTACCTGCCTTTACAACCCAGTTCTGACTAATGAAGTGATTTTATTTTGGTATTTAGTGCATGACTTTCTTTTATACTCTGAATTTGAAAAGTAGAGAGAGTTACTCATAATAATTTTGTATGTATAATTTAAAATCCTTTGTTAAAAAGCTCATTGAATTAGAAAGCATGCTTCTCTATTCAAAAGCAGCGTGGGGACTGGTCCTGCAATGTGCTGAGTGCCTCCAGTGGGTCCTAAGTGCTTCCCTCTCCCAGTGACTTCAGAAGGAGGTGAGGACGCTCAGTGCCTCAAAAGAGGCATTTCACACCATACTGGATCACACACTTAGCTCCTAACTAAAACAAACTGCATCAAAAGGTCATCAGTTCCAGAGACTAAAACAGTTTTGATGAAACCCAGTCTCCTACCCTGTTGACAAGTGTCTCAATTATTTTCAACAGCTCTTGGTGTCCCCATTGGAAGAATGCAGAACAATCATCAGGCTGAGGTAACCACAGGTCCTCTGTGAGAATCTGCAGAACACGCACATTGAACTGCACTTTGAGGCTGCTATTTTTTTTTTCACGAAGTAGGAATAACTAATGAGGCAACCCAGTTATCAGCTACATACTTTGACATACCAACAATGCATGAACTAATGCCTTTTAACTGCAATACCAGAAGAGCTGGCCCCTCAGGATAATTCCTTTGGTAGTCTGCGTGAGCAAAGAGATGAAAACCTGTAACTCTTAAACAGGCCTGGATTGGACTGATTGTATTTTCATGCAAGTTATGAGAACTGATCCAATTAAGTTTGGTTTGCAGGGTTTGACATTTGATCATTCTTTTCTTGTTCATATGGAGATTCAGGTTAGCTTTAAACGCAAACCCCGGTGAAAACTACCATACTCTTTCCCCTCACCGCCACCATAAAGTCCCCCCAATTCCTTTTACTTACCAACTCTTGAAGACCTGGGCCCACATCTTCCTGGATGTGTACACACACACACACACACACTTAGCATTAGCTGTCTTCTGGGAGGGCTAGGACTTGAATGCCCTCATCCTAACACCACATGCTCCTTCCATAGCTGTTTTTCCTTCACAACACCCCTGCATACACATACACCTCTGCCATATACAGCCACTACTTTCTCTAATCCTGAATAGGGTTTTCAGGGGACCTGCAGGTGGACTGGTCTCCTTCCCACTAGGACACTAGAAAGAAGGAAACAAGCTCATTCCTACTGCCAGCACCACTACATAATCTTTTGTGTAACTACTAAAGAAATCCCTTCTTCTTCTAGCAAGTATCTGGGATGCCTAATATCTAGACTATGGTATCTAGGAAGTCCCTGCTCTATCTGCTCCTGCTTGGCTTGTGTTGCAGTTGTTGGGGGCAGGCAATCTCTTGGTCCCCTGAAGACCATACTAATCTTAAGAGGAGACAGTGGCCCTCGGTGGAGGCTAACATTTTCTGGGAATTATCTATCAGGTGCCTTCTGATGGAAGTTGTGGAGAGGTACCTTAGGAAACAATAGTTTGAAGCTGATTTTAAAAGCAATATTTAGAGTATTCTACCGACACAGCTCAACATGCTCCAGGAGCACCATTGTGAGATGTACTGCAGGACTTTCAGCCATTACTGGAGAATGCTGCAGGCACTTTCTAAGGAGGATATGCAATACTTTGTGCTCTAAATAGGTCTAATGATAAAGTGTGGGGGAGATGGTTTGGGAGGCCTAGTTCAAGGTTGCCATCGCCCAGGCTCTGCAAACATCAGTCCAAGTCTGATGGGCTTGAACTGCTCTTCGTCAGTTTTTCTAGATGAACCCACCAACTGGGCAACTGTTGTGTATTTCATCTTTGTTAACAGCTCATTTCACCTAGAAGAATCACTAGACACCATATAAGCAGGAACATGAACGAGAGAAAGAATAAGGTCTCTTTGTATGTTATTTGATTTTTTTTCTACATTACCTCCACTCATCTGTCTGTGTTGGGGGGCTGACTGGGACTGTGATGGACATCAATGTCTATGACAGCTCCCAGATATCTAACCCATACAATTCTGTTTTTCCCCTCGACTGCCACCAAAGACATTTTTTCTGTTAAGGTTTCTTTCAATTTTCTTGTTGAACACTAAGCCGCTGAGACCAGATTCTGACCTCACACCATTGACTACATTAGAATTTGTCTCTATTTACATCAGTGGCATTTCAGATTTAGGCCTCTGCTCTCTCTAACAACAAAGCACTTGTTTTCAGGGCTGTAACCAATATCCATGGCCCTAGATCTACACGTAAAGGAGAACCTCCATGGTCAGAAGTGGGAGTCAACTGCCTTTGCAGTCTCACTCCACCTCCTCCAGTCTCAGCAGAGACTTCTCTGCAGGGTCCATACAGAGGGAGGGTTATTTACATCTATACATCCTTCATTCATAAAAATACAATAGACTCTAAACAAAAGTTCCTCCAAAAGAATGCCTAAATTTGGTTATTATTAATAATTTGAATTAACATAACATGCAATGGCCTCAGTCAGGAATCAACAGTATGCTCAGTGCTGTACAATAGAATCATAGAACATTAAGGTTGGAAGGGACCTCATCTAGTCCAACCCTTTGCTCAAAGCAGGACCAATCTCCAGACAGATTTTTACCTCACTTCCTCAGATTCCTAAACAGCACCCTCAAGGAGGTTTGAACTTATAGCCCTGGGTTTAGCAGGGGACAACTCTCAAACCACTGAGCTATCCCTCCCTTGGTCAGTTTGCCAAAAAAAATGGGTGGCCTGATTTTCATACATACTAAGACCCCCCCCCCCCATCTATTAACTTCAATGGGAGTCACAGCTCGCCAGTTTTCAGCAGGTGGCTTTCTTCTTGCTGACTAAGTCTGAAAATAGTCATATAGCATGTGTTAGGGAACACTGCTATTAGAATTGTGCTCTTTGGAATGTTAAACTCTCCTAAGGTTCTAACTATGTTGTGGCTATAAAAGAGCTCATGGCACTTTTTACAAGAGTAGGAAGGCTATCCATAGTGTCCTGGCCAAATTCTATTTGCATATCTGAATTTCCTTCTCCAATTTCAGTTGGGGTCATCATGTTTTCTTCTTTTTTCTGTGCTACCTTGTTTTCTAGTGTTCCTATGCACTGTAAACGAAATGACATGTGCCACCACAAGACTATCTGCATTGGAGTGATGAGTGAAGTGATTTCTGTATATTATAAGGGGAGTTGCTAGCCACCCCTGTATTTAGATTGCCTAACAAGATTTGCATTACTTTTTTTTTTTTTTGAGACACTCTCACTTGTCTATTGTTTGTAACCAGCTGAAAGAAATTCGGCTGAGAGAAAGCCCTTGGACTAAAGAAGTGCCTTTTCTGAGTGTGTATATAATGACAATCTTTCATTATCTAAAAACATACAATTTTTTCACAGGACCCATGCCTCATTCAGTGCACAGGAGACACACACTAGGGAGGAGAATTGAGATGGCACGAGCAACTGTAAATTTGGAATTCCCTATCAAATCTATGTCTTTGCTAACCTACAATATGTCCTTTTAATATAGTACAGTTACACGGCTACAGTGTATTGGGCAAATATGAAATTTGATTTGACTTTTGGATCTAGCCATGCATACGGGCGATATTAATGAAGGTCCCTATTCTGATCTATCAGTGACACTATGCAGAGATCTCCCCACACACACTTAGATTACTTCTGCCAGGAATAATCATTGTATTTCAAATTGAAACCAGAGGAGCTGGTTTGGATCCAGGAATTTGAATCCAAATTCCCTGAAAAGTTCAAAGGGATTCACATCTGTGGCTCTGGTTTTGGCATATCTTTAATTTTGGTCATTGTCTATGAGGACCCAGTATCTGAAATATATAAAATATACATATATGAAATATCTGCTGTCCTAAACAACACCTCAGGGTACAATATTAAAGATAAATAATAGGGCTATTGATTAATCTCAGTTAACGCACGTGATTAACTCAAAAAAATTAACTGCAATAAAAAAAAAGTTAATTGTGATTAATTGCACTATTAAACAATAGAATACCAAATTAAATGCATTAAATATTTTTGGATGTTTTTCTACATTTTCAAATATATTGATTTCTATTACAACACAGAATACAATGTGTACAATGCTCACTTTATATTATTATTTTTATTACAAATATTTTCACTGTAAAATGATAAACAAAAGAAATAGTATTATTCAATTCACCTCATACAAGTACTGTAGAGCAATCTCTTTATTGTGAAAGCGTAACTTACAAATGTAGATTTCTTTCGTTACATAATTGCACTCAAAAACAAAACAATGTAGAGCCTTTAGAGCCTACAAGTCCACTCAGTCTTACATCTTGTTCAGTCAATCTCTAAGACAAACAAGTTTGTTTACATTTACGGGAGATACTGCTGCCTGCTTTTTATTAGAGAACAGGTGTTCACATGGCATTTTTGTAGCTAGTGTCGCAATGTATTTGCATGCCTTCATGTTTCAGCCACCATTCCAGAGGACATGCTTCCATGCTGATAATGCGCATTAATTAAATTTGTGACCGAACTCCTTGGGAGAGAACTGTATGTCTCCTGTTCTGTTATACCCACAGTCTGCCATATATTTTATGTTATAGCAGTCTCAGATGATGACCCAGCACATGTTTGTTTTAAGAACACTTTCACTGCAGATTTGACAAAGCATAAAGAAAGTATCAATGTGAGATTTCTAAAAATAGCCACAGAACTCGACTCAAGGTTTAAGAATCTGAGTGCCACCCAAAATCTGAGAGGGACAAGGTGTGAAGCATGCTTTCAGAAGTCTTAAAAGAGCAACACTCAGATGCGGAAACTACAAAACCCGAATCACCAAAAAAGAAAATCAATCTTCTACTGGTGGCATCTGACTCAGATGATGAAAATGAACATGCGTTGGTCCACACTGCTTTGGATCATTGTCAAGCAGAACCAGTCATCAGCATGGATGCATGTCCTCTGAAATGGTGGTTGAAGCATGAAGGTATATATGAATATTTAGTGCATCTGGCATGTAAATATCTTGCATCGCCGGCTACAACAGTGCCATGTGAACGCCTGTTCTCACTTTCAGGTGACATTATAAACAAGAAGCAGGCAGCATTATCTCCTGCGAATTGTAACCAAACTTGTTTGTCTGAGCGACTGGCTGAAATACGATTGACTGGACTGGCAGGCTCTAAAGTTCTACATTGTTTTGTTTCTCAATGCAGTTATTTTTTGTACATAATTCTACATTTGTAAGTTCAACTTTCATGATAAAGAGATTGCACTACACTACTTGTATTAGGTGAACTGAAATATACTGTTTCTTTTGTTTTTTTACAGTGCAAATATTTGTAATAAAAAATAAATATGAAGTGAACACTGTATACTTTGTATTGTGTGTTGTAATTGAAATCAATATATTTGAAAATGTAGAAATCATCCAAAAATATTTAACTAAAATGGTATTCTGTTATTAACAGTGCGATTAATCGTATGATTAATCGCAAATAATTTTTTTAATCGAACGATTAATCATGATTAATTTTTTTAATTGCTTGATAGCCCTAATAAATAAAATTATCTTTCTCTGTTGAGGTGCCTGTCTAGACGTCTTAGAGATATAATGTGTATGATATGCAACTCTAGTGTAAATAAGTCTCACCTGAAATTTGTGGTAATTCTCTTTGATTTCCTAGAGAATTTCAAGACAAGAAGTTATCTAAACACTTCCAATGTCATGAACCCCCTTTCTCAACTGTGGGAGTCACTAATCCATCTCACACAGAACATTCCACAATTTGCCAGTCCCCACGTCCCTCCATCTAGTATTGTGTCAGAATTTCATTTGTCCTCTTGACTCCCCCCCGAAAAATCATAACTCAAAATATACAGCTAAACTAGTATTATACAAACATCATACACTGAACATTTGATGCAGTTTTGATCTAAGACTTATAGGCACTCATTGAAAAGGACTTCCCAATTTACCTGTGCTTTAAACATTTAAAATATGGAGCTATCTTTTAAGTTGGGCAAAAACTCCTGAAACAAGCCTGCACCCACTGTACATCCCTTGAATTTCATCAGTCACTGATTTGAATCTGAACAAAGTCAGTAATTATTACCCAGTGGCTGCTCAGTGGCCTATGTGAAAATAGTTAGCTTTAAATCTTCGCTTTCTGGGGCCAGATTTTCAGGAGAACTCAGTATCCTTTTAGCCACCTAAATATAGGCCAGATTTTAAAAAGTTCTCATCATATATGCTGAGCTCTTTGGAAAATCTGGCATCTAGTTCACAAGGGTCCACATCACAAACACAATCCCAATTACACATGGCACACTTATTGAAAATTTCAGCAGACAGAACTGAATAGAACATAGGAACTCAATATCCCTGCTGCTCCAGAGATTGTTCTTCCAGGATATGACTGAGGCAGGACAGTGTGGGAAGCTTGTACTACCACTGCCCAGAGTAACTGTTCTGTGTTTATGTGGAGAATATGTCAGTCTGCAGGGCTCTCAGACACTTTTCCCAGGCAATAAATTAAATATTTTTGTTAATTAAAAAGAAAAACCCATACCCTCCATATTTCAGGGATTAAACACCTTTTGCCCAAATCTCATCGATTTTCACAGAAATCTTTCCATTTGCTTCAGTGGATCAGGCCCTAAGTTTATAAATTGTGATGTTAAGAAAATATGAACTATACAGCTATCTTACTAGTTAAGCATGAGGACTTACCCCAGTAGCCCTTCACTATCAGTAATGAGATACACACACGTGATATCATATACATCAGATCAAATTCAGCTTTGGAGTCAGGGAGTACAACTATTCTGAAGTCCCTTGGAATTGCACCTCTGTTTATACCAGGTGTGAATTTGTCTCTTCATGTCAAGATGAGAATAAATTCCTTTACTCCTAAAGCATTAAAAGGCTTTTTAAACTGCTTCTAGGAATGTAAGTTAAAGCAGCACTGGGAAAGGAAAGAGATCTGACTGCATTAAATAACAGTGTAAACTCTCTCCCATTTTTTTCCCCATGACTCATACACAGTCCTTAGTTCCTTTTCATTTACACTTTTGCAGTATCTGCAGATATTGTTACTCACTGGCTTAGGCTAAAAACAAACAAAAATGACTTTCATATTTTAGTTTAAAAAAACCCTCAATCAACGATGCATGGAAAGCACTGTTACATTGATTGAGCAGCTGTGGTTTTTTTTTTTTCCTGGTGGGTTTTTTTTCCCCTAAGTATCCCAGATGTTTCATCAGTATGGCAACACCTTACATAATACTGTCTCCAAAGATCTTGGACCAGTCCCACCTGGTCATATCTTAGCCTGGAGACCTGTGCTTTAAAGTACCTCTTATTGCACAGTGAACCTTAATGATTTTATGACCTAACATTTTTCCTTCATGTAATTTAAGCAAGGTGCATTGGTAAACTACTAACATCTGTTATCAATACACTGTATTTAGGGACTTATGTTTATCAGATATACAGTTTCCCTAGCAATACATATGGAACTATTTCTAATAGCTTGAACTTAACAGCAGTAGGTTAAGCTCCATACATAGCAAAATACTCATATCTAGTTATCATCTGTAATATTGAGAATCAAGTTGAGTAGTCTGTGGAAAGAACAATACAAGAAATGGTTTCCCCTTAGGATATCTTATTTCTTTAATTATTTTATTGTCAATTTTATGAGCAACTGCCTGAAAATTACTTTTGATATCACTTGGGTAAATAAGGGTGATGCTTCTTTATCTGAATATTTACAAACCAAACTAATCTGAATTCTTAATACAAAATGGTCAAGCACATAAGACCTAATCTGACTTTGCTTACATCAGGGAAGTTATACCATTTTTAGATCTTCCCTCTCTCAGATATATTCACCTGGATATCTCACAATAAGATTGTGTTGCTCAATAAATAAACAGGAGCGATATGGAATGATATAACATGTGCATGAGCTTTGATCCTTAATATACTGATGTCAAACTCTGCATATGGAGGCACAACCAAAATAAGAAAAAATAAAATAAATATTTGAATGATTTTGTATACTATCACCTTTTCTGTCAAAAAGTTTATTCACACATTTACCTATTTCTACAATGTCACATAGTCAATTTGCTGTTAATATTGTAAGTGCTACAGAAGATTGAGTATGATCTTTAGATAAAGACTTTAGCTCATGCTAATATACCATCAAAAGTGATTTTAAATATTTCTATAAGTTTTATCCATTAAAGGACTAAATTTGCTAGAAAATCATGAAAGCTATTTTAGCTTATTTGACACAGGTATTAAAACCAATGATTTAAAACAATGCTGTGAAAGTTTTTATAAGCAAAGTACTACATAAATGCAAGATAGTGTGAGAGGGCCCATTTAGATAATATGGCATTTGTAATTTTTGGATGTAGTGCCTGGGCCAGAAACAAATAACATAACCCACCCCCACCTCAGTGGTTGTTCTCTTTGTTCCTATTTGTCATTTCCTGGATATAATTCCTGTGCATCAGTCAGTGTCATCGGCAATCACAAGAACATTCTATGCCATTTTAGCTCCTCCAATCGTTGAGTTGTTCCTGATACAGGGCCTGAGGATGAGGAGTGCAAAGACGGCTGGAAGCTACCTTTGTGATCCCATGATCCCACAGGCTGGCAGGGGGTGCTAAAGCTCCCAGTCTAAATTGGAGCACTCTAAGGACTGCTCTGACTGTGCAGGTAATGGACCCAAAGAAGCCTGTATGCCAACCAGGAATTATTGGAACACATTCATGCTCTGGATATGTTACCAACGTGCCTGCTACACCGGGCAGGTGGTGGTGGGTGGAGTGGGTGGCGGTGATGGCATATACCCAGCACTACTAGCTCTGTGCTAGCTAGGAATTTCTCCATGTCAGAGGAATCTTCATCTGCCAGCTTAGGCAGATTTTCAGCCCCTTTGTGCTGTCCGAGCATGGTAATTGGGCTGTTGCACATGTCACAATGTGGCCCATCGTCTCTAAGGTCTTTCAAAGAATACGTTTTGAAATAGTCTCTAAAATTGCACTTAAAAACTTTCAATTTTAGAGACTCAGCTGAAAAATATGTGTGTAATAGCCAAAGAAAACATACATCAACATCTGGAAGAAGTATATTGTATGTACCGATTTCCAGAAAGCTAAGTACAATGAAGATGGAAAATCAGGGCTTTAAGGACATCTTCCTTGGTGCGACGCAAATGTAGACCAAGAATTCACTCCACTGTGTAGGAATTAGATAGCTAACTTTAACTTATGAAAATAAAAAGCATCTACACTGTGTACCATCCTATGTGCATACACAAGCAATATATGCACCACAGATCCTTCACTGGTGTAAATTGGGCATTATTGACTTCACTGGAGCTATGTCAATTTGCCCCTGTGGAGTATCTGGCCCATATATATTTATATATGCCATCTACACAAACAAAATGCATTGTGGTTCTCTGTTAGAAACCATTCAACTATGTTAATAAAAGTAATCCACGTTTTGAAGTAAGGTAACACATTTGCTGATTTTGTTTTATTTTAAGTCACTGTCATAGATGTCCATCACTATAGCACAGAGGTTCAGAAAGTAAAAAAGATAGATGAGATCTGATTCATCTCCACATGTTTGTTAATACTAGAATTTTACCTTAGGCTACTGGCTGAAACCTGTTTGGTAATTTTTATTCAAGGCAAATTAATATGCCTACTACAGAGAGTGCTATTCACTGATGTAGTCTTGTGGCATCAATACAATTAACTTTCCTTCATTGCACATCAGTGGCATGTTAAGTTTTTCCTAACAACCTCTATGGATGCATATAATCTCATCACAGTATATGAAGCATATCCAATAAAAGGAACATTGATGGTACTTTAACTAAATATAGCATCAAGATTGTATATGGGCTGGACCAAAAAGAAATGGAATTTGATCATTATAACCACCCTGCCCCTCCATACTTCCCAAGAGATTATGTCCACATTAAATATAGAGAAATCAAATGAAAATTAAAGCCATGAGCAGATACACAAGTTCTAGAAAGAGTGAAAACTTTGTCATCATGCTCAGTATTTATAAATACACATGCATAATGTCACTGCTTCATAGTGAAACAGCCTGCAGGTCCAAGACAGGAATGCTCAGATTTTCCATAGATTTCAATGGAAAAGTCCCCACACCTGCCTGGTGGGATGGCTCCACCTTTCAGTGGCTTGTATATGTGGGTATACGTGCAGATATAGACATAGATTTAACAGATACAGGCAACTGTATTGCCAACTAGTAGAAAAGTTCATATTCCATGTTTGTCAGTCACACTAACCCTTATTCCACTGTCTTCAAAGAACTACACTGAGAATCTGAATCTGGAAAACCCATTTTCACTTTCATTGTTCTCTCTTTCCCAAGTCCAGATGCAATCACTGACCCATCTACCTACTTCCTATCCCCAACAGTGTTCCATGTAACCTCCTAGTCCCACCATGTAATATTAGCTAGATTTCCTTCCTTTCCCCACCCACGTCAATGCTGCCATCAGCCCATCTCTTGGGGGATGCTTCCTGGGTCAGCTCCAAATCATGTCCCACTCTGAGACTTATGGATGTTCATTCCTAGCTAATCTGCCTTCCCCACACAAGATACCTGACCACCCCCACACTCCTGCTATAGACAACCATCTCTGAGTTATGAACTAGTACCCCACAAATCCTAATGACTTAAGGGTTAAAGTGAACTGGATATTGCTGGGTCACCTCTGGTGTCCCAATCCCACCCATAACCAATGTGCTGTTCCCTAATTGAAATGAAACTAGATAAAAATGAACCTATTCCTACTACCTTCAGTTCACAAGAAGAAAAGATAGGCTCACTAAGAAACTTTTTTATGGTTCTTATTAGACTTTGGAAGTAAAATATCTGAAAGATTAAACTTTTAGATGCCAAATTTTATGGCTCAAAATACGTTGGCCCAACAAAAACACTAGAACATTTACTGTAAGAAGCAGTCCTCTCTTGTTTCTGAGATGGACTGATGCCACATATTTTTTCCATCTCTTTGATCCTTAAACTATCTTACACACTTTTTCAAAGGCTAACATAGCATTAATAATTTCTGAATGTCTGCATTAAAAGTAAACAGCTATTTAAAGTGTACCAGGTATTTAACTAGACCATTTAAACTGGGAAGAAAGTTGAGGGGTTATTTTCTGAGTGATATTAAAATATCTTTGTTGGTATAAACTTTTGTGATTTATGAAATATATAATGCACAACACATGAAAGCTAAATAAGGCCATACAACAGCTCTGATGTCATCACAGACCAACTGAGCTCCACTTTCATCTCGATTATCACCAAGTCAGTAAAAACCAATTGGTCCACTTTCTGATCCCATTTAGACTAGCTTTACATTTACTTCACCGGAGTTACTCTGGATTTACAATTGTATAAATGATATCAGAATCTGGCCCACTGTGTATAGCCTTTGTCTCACAGTTCTTAATGCAACCTTAGCAATAATGTTTCGTATCAGTAAATATTATATAAGGATGGTACCTCAGATGTGCTCATAAAATGTGCCCGTACACTCACTGCATGTGCATCAAACTTTGAAAATGTTATACATACAAATGAGATTGTGTGTGCACAATAGGTTTGTTTTTAAATCTATATGGCATTTATATTAATGGGTCAAATTCTCCATCAGCTTCTGTTTGTGGGTATATAGTATTGTGTAGGACGTCATCTGTGCACACAGTCACTTGCCAAGGCAGTGAGAGAAATTACACAAGCAAATCTCATTTTGCACTGTAGTTTACATGTGTAACATTAATGCATGCAAGTGATAGTGTGCAACAAATTGTGTGTGTAAGCAAATGTATGCACAAAGCTCATGCATGCCATAAAGAATCTCTGGGCCAGATTCTGTGGTGCAGTCCCACTGTTCCACATCACTGATAATTAAAGGGACCAGAAAGCATCTGGAGCTACTCAGCTGGTGGACAGCCAGTGGTGTTAGCTCCTGCACTGCATCCCCCAGTGTAAGGGGCATGTCTAGGGCAGGAAAAGGCATGACTGAAGTACTTCTGTTCTGTGGCAATCCATAGCTGCCCCTAGTCTACACCCAGACTAGTATGGAATTATCTTGGAAGTTAGGGAGCCACAACTGGCTCTTTGTGGTTCCTCTATTCCTCTGAGCTGCACTGGTATGTACAAGGTGCTGCTAAGAACCTGGCTCCTTGTGTTGAAAGAACAACCCCATATGTATAGGAATTATATCATAATGTGGAGGTGGTGCATCCATAAATAAATGCTGATGTGTCATCCCCGAAGGAGGAAAAGCAAGTGCCATTTCAAACCATTGTAAGTACTATTTATACCACAGCCTTGTTAGGAGGAGAGAGCTGCCGCTAACATGGAAAAAACACTTATGTAAAAGCTACTTTTCCAGATTTGATGTTGACTGGCAAGGCTAGATACTCCCTGCACTGGCTCTTTTTCTTCTTTAAGGGTCAAGTCCTGCTCACCTTGCCCATGTGAATATTCCCATGACTTCAATGGGTCTAGCTTTGAAAATAATAGGATTTGGCCTTACATTTGGCTGCAAAAGTATCTCTCAGCAGCCATCAGCAAGGGGGTCCCTTTTACAAACAAGGAGTTTTCTTCACCCACAGAAGGTACGGATGGTCTGATTGCCACAGTGTTTCACGTTGGTTTTCCCGAGCCTGCAGCAGCACTCTGACATAAGTATTGACTTTCAAAGTCTTGACTCCTTCAGCTATCTATGGATAACATGCTTCAATGATATGTCCAGCTTCAGCCATCTGATGCTGGCTGCGTGTGCATTTATTTACCATCTATCAAAATAAATATAATTTTTATGCTGATTTTACCAGGAAAGAAAATACCAACCAACCAACCAATCAACACTGCAGAAATTAGAGTCACTTTTTAGGAATGATTGATCTGTCTGGGAATTTTTTAAAAGAAGGTATTCGAATAATTCAAAGCTGCTTAGAAAGAGTGGTTTGGGGGTTTTATTTGCGGGGGTGGGGCATCTCAATCTATTTTTTAAAACACCCAAATGCCTTAAATTTTGGAATATTATGATCTGAACACTCATGTATACAAATTAGTGGCAGTGGTGCTGGTGTTAGGAAGAATAAAGTACCATCTATTAAACATCATCAGCCTCTGAACCTTCCTAACACCAAAAGAAAGTGCATATATCACAGGACCACTGAGATAAAGTAACGCTCAGCCCTAGAGGGCACAGATTTCGTCTTTATGTAAATCAGTGCCTGTCACTGCATGCATGATTCACTGCTCAGAGTGTACTCTTCTGTGACGAATGAGTCCCGCTTAATTTGGCAGTGATTATGCGGGTTGCTGGCCCTCTAAACCCCTTTGAACTTGTAATTGCTGCTGGTTTAAATAATGAACATTAAGGGGAGGTGGATTCATAAAACTGCAGATAATTACAATTTTTTTCTTTTTTCCTTTGTTTTTTTATGGAAATAAAAGGCTTCTGAGGCCAATGATAAGTGTATCACGCTAGGCTGTTACTGAAATAAAATTGCAGTCTTGTTCAGTATCAAGAAAGGAAAGGGAAAGAAAGAAAGAAAAAAAAAGAGAGAGGGGGAGATCAGAATGGCTTGGATGCCAGTAGAAAAGGAGGAGCAATGGCATTCATGAATATTCATAGCTAGTCACATCTGTAGCAGGCTTGCTTTCCACCTTTTTTTCTTTGCATGCAGTTCAACATAGACTAGAAGTGCTAACAAAAGAAGGTGATTGTGCAGTTCTATCAGGTTCCAGGTTTAATCTCTGCAGAGCATATTGGTGAACTAACTTACTTTCTTTTTCTTTTAAAAGACTTCTAATTCTTTTTTTATTCCAAACGCCTTTAACCAAAAGATTTTTCCCTGTGCTGCTTTTTAAATATTATGTTCCTGTAATTATGAATGTGAGGGAATCAGTTGCCAAGGAAGCATGATGTGTAATGTGCAGCAAATTCATTTCCCCCCATTTATGTGCAGTTTACTAAATGCTCCAATATTCTTCCATTCAGTACAATTTTTATTTTTGTGGGTTATATATCAAAACAAAAAGATAATGCTATTGAGGAGGGGGCAGAAACCAAAGTCAGCCAAGTCTGCTAGCTACTACCCAGAAACAACAAAGAATGAATGATAAATTTAGCAGCCTCATGTTCAATTTTCAAACAACACAGCAGAGATTTATAGCTCTGCTGCTTCCATGGCAAACCAGCAGCACATAGAAAGCGTGTCTGGTTTTGATTTTGCTATGTTTTCCCCCTTTTTCTGTTCTTTGTCTATTTGCAGTTTTTTTTTTTAAACTCTACATTTTCTTTATCCTGGTGTGAGATGAATATCAAAGGCCTAGTGCTGTTGGTAAGCCTCCAGCATACAACAGCAGCTCAATGGGATGTTATTAGAACCTGCGTCACAACATGGCAGACTGTGATTAATAGCAACTGTATCAACGGTAGCAACTTCTCAACAACACCCTCCAGCAGCTCTAAAGGGGCCAAGTGAAAAAGAAAAAAAAATTTCTGCAAAACCAGCTACCAAAAGTTGAGCTATGCACACGAGTAGGTTATGTCAAAACTATGCAAGTGCATTTAGCCAGAAGATAGTGTTGATACTTATTTAAAAGAATACTTCCAAACACAGACTGATCAGAATTTTGGTTTGCCTGAGCCAATCATATTAAGAACAGATCTGCAGTAATGGAGAGTAGGCTATTGTAGAGTTCTGGAATGATTTTAGTGATGTAACGGGGGTCCCCACAAAATAACCAACCAATGCTTTCCCAGCACTTCACTGAAATATCTAAGCAACTGCAGGGCTGTCAAAAGTTCTCATGTGCATGTGTAAAGGAAATAATTTCATTTTGAAGTTTGCATTTGCATCATTGCTTAATCCTTTTTCTACAATTACAACTTGGAAACTGGAAACTGGCCCAAACCAAAACCTCCAGACACCAAACACCCTAGAATTTTTAGTTTTTCAAAAACCCAATCCAGATCCAGAAAATAATTTTGCAAATGTCCCCTTATCTTCAGAACAAGCTCAGCCAAGGTCCAAACAGCCCAAATTTGGAAGTGTTCTAGCTTCAGACCTGAACTGTAGGGCTTGGTCCCTTCTCTACCGAAATTTAATATTAACAATTCCTTTCCATAAAACGTTTCTGCAGTTGTCATTTTAATTTGTGTTAACTGTATTTTTTTAAAAGCAAGCAAACAAACATACAAGGCCGTCAATCTGCCACCCTCTGTCACTCTGGGATAAAAGGAAGAGCATTTCTTTGCAGAGGTAAGTGATGTTACTGATCTCAGTTACAAATTACACTTTTATCATATTATTACAGCACACAATAAATAGCAGCTTGTATTAGAAAGAACAATTAGCAGTGCAACAATTTTACTCCACCGCTCAAGGAATGAGGGCAAAGAAAAAGAGGAGAACTTCTTGTTACCAGGGCTGATGATGAGGAAGGCAATCAGCAGTTGGAAACAGAAAACACAACACAGAGAAGAGTTCTGTAAATTAGATGAACAGGTTAGCAGAGCATAGGAAAGTTGAGGAACTCTAGTGTATTATACTGTCAATTCTCAGGAGTTAGAATGACAGAATAAGCATTCATGGTCAAAGTGTCTCTTTTTGACCAGATGCTTTTAATCTAATGTCCCTCTCATCTTTAATTGTTATGTAGTTAGTTCTACTGAAAAAGCAGGGTTTATACTGTATAGAGTCTAGGGATAAAGCTGTTGTATATGGGATACTGAAAATTATAGCCCTGCCTGTAGCAGGAAAAAAAAATTGGGGGAAGGAATAGCTCAGTGGTTTAGAGCATTAGTTAAACCCAGGTTGTGAGTTCAATCCTTGAGGGGATCATTTAGGGATCTAAAGCAAAAATCTGTCAGGGGTGGTACTTGGTCCCGCTGTGAAGCAGGGGAATGGACTCCATGACCTTGATCCCTTCCAGTTCTATGAGATAGGTATATCTCCATATAATGAACCTGGACATCATTCAAAAAACCCCGTTTTTTCCCCCCTTTACAAAGACATGCAACTAGCTCAGCCACTCACATAAACATGCTGTATTTGAGACAAAGACTTCAGCACCTTGTTACCTGCTCATATTTGAAGACCATAATTAAGGGCAAACTGGTTTACAGTAAACACAAGAAATTGGAAGAGATCTGTGCTTACAATTTTCTCAAACACTCATTTTCTTTATCCAAGCTCAAGGGTGATTAAAATCATAAGGCAATTAGCTGCTGAGTGAAGAGATCACTTACTGTTGCAAAAAGACAGACAGCCCTTAGAAGATCTCAGAAATGAAAACCTGGGCTCAGTTTTCAGCTGCATCCAGGGGTAAGGAAATGCCAGGGAGCTGTTTGTGGCTTCCTGATCCAGGGGCTGGCTAAGGATGTGCTTGATGTGGTTTAGAGCAGACTCCTGGGATTGCTGAAGCACAGCAGCCCTCTGGCCACACCTCTTCCTAACCAGGAATGCCTCTTGTATACTCCCTAGCCCGTGGGCCAGGACACAAGTGGTACAGGAGCTGGCTATGTGAGCCCTGGACTCCCCTGTGATGGAGCAGTCCCAAGATGGACTTTCCACACCCTTTACAATGTGCGAGTAGCATAAAATGGCCAGAGCCATCTTCGGGATTGAGCCCAATGCCTTCCTGAAATAATTATATGGCAAAAAATGAATCAGTTAATTGTGGAAGATTATGGAAAGATTTGCAAAGTGTTTCCCTAATATCTTGTAAGGATCATAGATAAGTCATTTAGCCTCAAATTATCCCCATCTTGGATTTTTTCCCTCTCAGGGGACAGGAAAATTGGTGAGTTTGTATTCACAGTGCTTCTTCCTATTCGTTCTATTGGGCAGAGCAGAGCCAGAGGCCCAAGTAATTGACAAAGGATTCAATTTACACTTTACCCAAGATCTTGAGGGATATAATGGAGGTCAGGGTCTTCTATATAGAGGCACGGTGCCTCCACACTTCCTCCTTGTCTCCCCCATCAGGTCCTCCACTGGAGAGTGAATATACCTGCAATTGGGCTCCCATGAGTTACCTGAGTGGCCACTGTTCCAGCACCCTCCATCAAAGGAATGGACCCAGATGGCACTTAGGTTAAGGCTGACAAGATCAGCATTAACATACTTGATGATATCCTCTGGTTGAGAGAGGATAATTCCATAGATAGTGGCTTTTCCCCTAGCCATACCTTTCTTGTGCCATTGGCTTCCATAGGAGCTGCATAAGCATTCAATCAACAAGGACAGGTTTTGGCTCTCAAAGTTTAATTCCAAATTATTATTATTATTACTGCTAGTAACATGGGAATAGCCGGAAGGGGGGAAGAGGGGAAGCATGACACATTTGCTTGGATGAAGTACAATTTATTCCTGTCTTCTGTATTCATGAGTGTGACTTTCAGAACTAACCAAAGCAAAAGTGACAAAACCCAAAAACCACAATGAGCAAACAGTAGCTTTTAAGTGCTGTGGGAACAGAGACATTTGTTTAAGTAACCACTGTTTAAAAATTGCATACATAGTAACAGATTGCAATGCTGTTTATTTTAAGATACACAATAGTAATGTAAAGTGCCGCATGCCCTGAATTCAGGTTACACTAACATTATTTACAGTTCTGTAGAACAGTAGGAAAACTCAGCTACATGCCAGAATACTCCCTGTTCAGATGAGAGCAAAGGTCAGAATTCATTTCTTTTTCAGCAAGGATTATTTCAACACGCAGCCACAGAAAACCACCGTTAGCTCTGCCCATGTGAGTTCAGTTCTGAACGGTATATCAAAGTCCTTCAGAAGGCAATGTGTGTTAGTGCTATGTTGAACAGTGAAGTACAACTAATTCTTGGGAAGGATTAAGGGTAGGGACGGGAGAATTCAGGGGGAAAATATCCTCGGAGAGATCTTAAAACCCACTTCACCCGCCATTTTTTAAAAAATTCCCCATCCAGCCTTGATCACAAGCCTAGTTTGAACTGAACAAAAGACGCAAAAAAGGGGTTAATGCTAATAAGACTTAAAAGTGCAGTTCTGTTCGGAAAAGTGACTATGTAAGAAGAAAACCTGCCTTACCAGATTTATGGCATGTGTATTCTGATGACTTTACTGGCAAAACTCCCATTGACTTGGTGCAGGATCAAACCCTAGAGCAAGTTTGTGCTACTTTTTAGTTTCTAGCCCCTAGAGCCAGTCTAGCTATAGGTGAGTGAAATATTTTCCTTTCAGCCCATGCATCATCGACTGATTTTTATTAGTATTATTGCAAAATCATTGTTATTATAGAATCTTTGTTGACAACACTGACTGAGCCAGAAAGAATCCAGGTTGGTCTTCAGATCTCAGGCTGAATTTGCAGGTGCTGGCAATTAGAAAATGCCTTTTTTGACATGTAAACAGAGCACATTTGCTCTGGAAGTCATTGAGACAAATATGGAACTCCACAGTCCCATCATTACAGAGCCGCTTTTCATAGCAAAACTGCACTTCACATTCAAAATATAATCTATTCCTTATTGGTGGTTTTGAGTGAAAATGAAATTCAGCAGTTTATGTCAGTGGGTTTTGACTCAATATTTTCTTGGGTTCACTCCACCTCCCCCTCAACCTGAGTTTTGCTTTGAATTTTGGGGTTGGACCAACACAAAATCTGGAAGTGAAATATAGATATTACTGGCAAGCCTCACCTGGTTTGGCATTAGGATTTCAGTTCAAAACCATAAACTGGCATAGCCTTTCATGAAATTTGACATGGCCCAAGTGGTAAATATCAGACCTGTCACTTCCCCGACTCTATCCCTCCATTTCCCCATCTGCAAAATGAAAATGATACTCCCCTCATTTATTAAAGGAAGGGCTTTGAGATCTTCTGATGAAAAGCACTTATGTAAGAGTTATTATATTATTATATTTTGAACACTGAAGAGTTTCAGGGTATTTTGATCCATACCTTGGGTTTGGCCCACCATGGAAATGGGGCCACAGGTGAAAACCGGATTGAAGGTTAGATTCCAAACATCACCAAAGTTGGGAATGTTAAGAATGGGGGGGGGGGCTTGTTTTAGACCATCTCTGCTTGAAATATTTTTGAACTATAAGAGCAGCAAAGAATCCTGTGGCACCTTATAGACTAACAGACGTTTTGGAACATGAGCTTTCATGGGTGAATACCCACTTCGTCGGATGCATGCCACAGGATTCTTGGCTGCTTTTACAGATCCAGACTAACACGGCTACCCCTCTGACTTTTGAACTATAGTGAGTCTTTAGACATTGTGAAAATTGAGATCAGCTGATGTTTCTGACAGTCCATACACATGGATGCCTGGGAGCAAAGTGTTTTCAGTGCAGGGTCCTCGACTCTAGACCTTGCTTCCCTAGTTGGTCTGACAGAGCCCTAGTCTGTTGACCTTCAGTTCACAGTGTAATTTCCAGCTGTTTACTCAAGCCTTAGCCTGAGGTGATAGTGTTGTGGTATGTTTGTTATATTTACATCTTAATTTAAGGGATTGAAGCAATTTATATTTTGACTTTGGTCAACAAATTTTGCATAGAAAATACAATTTTCTGTACATGCATACAGAACCAACTGGAATACGTGTAATGTTGAAAATCCAAACATAAATAAATACAATATAAAAAAAACCAAACTTAAAACGAGATGACTTTGGTGAGGTCATAGGTTTCATTGTGAACCAGGCTCTAGTTTTTAAGGTTATTTTGTCAATGTGTCGTTAGTAACAAAAAGTGAGAGGTAAATGAGACTATTCTGGTATACCGGGATTATTCCTACCCCAGCAATGCAGGATCATACTAAACTGTATTTTGTCTAAAACTTTGTGCAAAAAGTGCTTCCCTAGTGTTCCTTTGCAGATTATCCTACAATCTTAAAGATCGCAATGCTAATACATTTTTATGGTTTTCAGACTAAATGTAGTCTTTTTCATTCATGTCGTTATTCTTAGTTATACCTTCTTATTCCACCCTATATCATTCCTCTCCCTCATTGTTTACAGCCTTCCTTCCACATACCCTCTCTCTGTTTCTCCAAATTTCAATTTTTGGGAAGTGGGGCCATTTAAAGAACAGAATAGGGGCTCAGTTCATATTCTCATGCTCTTTCAGTCTCCATTCCATTTTTAGGGAATAAGTGCTCTGAAACACCTAGTTCTCCAAACATCCTCTCTCTTCCCTTCTATAGTCTTCCTCACAGACATTCACTGGTCTGGTCTCAGGCTACTTTCATAATCATCAAGAAATAAACCAAACCTGATGTTCAGCATGAGATCATAACACAGTGATCTCACCTTGAACATTACCTTTCATTACAGCAGCTTATTGACTTCTTCGCTTAGAACAGTTTGAATTTCCCACCAGCTCAGTTGTGTGATATTTGGCCTCTTTTAGGCTAGCTAGCTCCTCGCAGAGAGAGCCTAGAGGGCAAAGAGTAGAAAGCTCATGAGTCTCGAGGGCTTGTTTGAAAGAGTTTGCAATCCCAGCAAAAAGTTTGCAGCAGCTCTAGTTCAGGAGAAAGTAGAGTATTATAGTGGGGGGGAGGGGGAAGGGGGGTTATAGTATCACCTATTTTCAGCTAGTGTCTTGAATTGGATTCAGATATCAGGGAGCCACACTTGGCATGGTTTAATAGTTCTCGAGTTACATGTATTCATAACCATGCTGGCAAAGCATCATAGTCTTGCTTGCTTGTCTGTTTGTGTTTGTTTTTATCCTTCCCCCCTACATCACATATAGGTTTTTGAATAGTGGGATTTAATCCCCTTTACAAGCATTATTTCTTTCTAAATGCTTGGAAAAAAGGGAAGACTATGGCTTTTTTTTTTCTTTGAAGTTTGTTTGCATCCAAGAGCACTGTGGGATACAAGTTCAGGTTTCCCGGAGCCAGGACAGCTAAGATTAATTATAGTAGTGAATTGTCTGCAAAGGCTCTGCATAGATGCACACTAAGCAGTGGGATTTTCTTCTGGTTGTGAAATGTTTGCTTGGCATTTAATGAACAGCATGCAACACACACATACAAAGCTCCTTGTCTAAGGGTATGTCTACACTACGGGATTATTCCAATTTACATAAACCGGTTTTATAAAATAGATTGTGTAAAGTCGAGTGCACGCGGCCACACTAAGCACATTAATTCGGCGGTGTGCATCCATGTACCGAGGCTAGCGTCGATTTCCGGAGCATTGCACTGTGGGTCGCTACACCGTAGCTATCCCATATTTCCCGCAGTCTCCCCCGCCCATTGGAATTCTGGGTTGAGATCCCAATGCAAAAACAGTGTCGCGGGTCATTCTGGGTAAATGTCGTCACTCAATCCTTCCTCTGTGAAAGCAACAGCAATCATTTCGGCCCTTTTTCCCTGGATTGCCCTGGCAGACGCCATAGCAGTGGCAACCATGGAGCCCATTTTGCCTTTTGTCACTGTCACCGTATGTTGTACTGGATGCTGCTGACAGACGCGGTACTGCAGTGCTACCACGCACATTCATTTGCCTTTGCAAGGTAACAGAGACGGTTACCATCCTATTGCAGCCGTCTGCCACCATTGTAAACTGGCGATGAGATGACGATTATCAGTCATCTGTACCGTCTGCTGCTGTCACGGGTGCTCCTGGCTGGCCTCGGTGAGGTCAGACGGGGACGCATGGACAAAAGTGGGAATGACTTCCCAGGTCATTCCTTCTTTATATTTTGTCTAAAAATAGAGTCAGTCCCGTCTAGAATATGGGGCAAGTGTACTAGAGAACCAGAGAGCACAGACGCTCTGCGTCAAAGCCCCAAAGATCCCCAGAAATGATGAGCTGCATGCCATTCTAAGGGTGCCCCTGCAACAACCCCCCTGTTGCTCCTCCTCCCAACCTCCTGGGCTACCATGGCAGTGTCCCCATTTGGTGTGATGAAGTAATAAAGAATGCAGGAATAAGAAAACACTGGACTTTTTAGTGAGATAAAATGAGGGGGAGGAAGCCTCCAGCTGCTATAATAGTCTAAGCAAGCACATTAACGGGTGGGGGGGAAGAGGAGCCCAGCCTCCGCTGCTTATGATAGTCCAGGCCAGTAACAGAATCTGTTCTTTAGACATGAAAGGGGGAGGGGAACTGATGGAGCTCAGCCTCCAGTTGCTATGATGAGGACGCTTACCAGCTGTTCTGTACCATCTGCCAGGAATGACCAGGAGTCATTCCCATTTTTACCCAGAAGCCCCTGGCCGACCTCACTGAGGCCAGCCAGGAGCACTCACAGGCTGATGATGATGATGATGGATAGCAGTCATATTGTACCATCTGCCACTGGGAAGGGGATGCTGGTGTTCAGCGCTGCAGCACCCCGTCTACCAGCAGCATGCAGTAGACATAGGGTGACATTGAAAAGATGAGAAACTTTTTTTTCCCTTTTCTTTCGGGGGGGTGGAAAGGGTGTAAATTGATGACATATACCCTGAAACACCCGGGAAAATGTTTTGACCCTTCAGGCACTGGGAGCTCAGCAAAGAATGCAAATGCTTTTCGGAGACTGCGGGGACTGTGGGATAGCTGGAGTCCTCAGTATCCCCTCCCTCCCTCCATGAGAGTCCATTTGATTCTTTGGCTTTCCATTACACTTGTCACACAGCACTGTGCTGTGGCCTCTGTCTATCATAGCCTGGAGATTTTTTCAAATGCTTTGTCATTTTGTCTTCTGTAACAGAGCTCTAATAGCACAGATTTGTCTCCCCATACAGCGATCAGATCCAGTATCTCCTGTACGGTCCATGCAGGACCTCTTTTTGGATTTGGGACTGCATGGCCAGCCGTGCTGATCAGAGCTCCATGCTGGGCAAACAGGAAATGAAATTCAAAAGTTTGCGGGGCTTTTTCTGTCTACCTGGTCAGTGCATCCGAGTTCAGATTGCTTTCCAGAGCGGGCACAATGGTGCACTGTGGGATACCACCCGGAGGCCAATATCGTCGATTTGCGGCCACATAACCCTAATCTGACATGGCAATACCGATTTCAGCGCTACTCCTCTCGTCGGGGAGGAGTATAGAAATCGGTTTTAAAAGCCCTTTATATCGATATAAAGGGCCTTGTTGTGTGGACGGGTGCGCAGTTAAATCGGTTTAACACTGCTAAATTCAGTTTAAACGCGTAGTGTAGACCAGGCCTAAGCCTGAGATGTAGTAGGTACATTATGTAAAACAATATAGGTTGATTGTGATCCTTCTAAAGCACAGAAGCCCATCCCACCAACCACTGCAAAGGACACACCAACATTCGAAGCACTTCTTTCTTCTAAAAGATATTACTTCATGTAGTAAAAGCTTCATGTACAAACAGCACTGAAAGGAGGCACAAAGAGAAATTGAGAGTACATGGAACATTCCTTTGCAGCAGTAACTGGTGGCGTAGGGACATTTTTTTTCCCTTCCTTGCCTCATCACAATAAATAGCTTATTTTCAAAATTGTTTAATCCCTTAATAATTTATTCAGAAGTGACATTCCGAGTGTCCCTTTCTGACTGGAATTACAAAGCACCCGCCAGGGGTTTAGCAATATTTAGTAGGGCCTAGAAACACACATTCACACTAGGGCCTAAGCAGTGTGGCAATGACCCCTTTTATATACACAACCCCTTTTGCCACCCATTCTAAATATCCATGCCACTTTCTTCACACCCCTGCTGTCTCTGCCCCTCTGCTATCACCCCTCCCATGTCCTTATGCAAGCAAATGGCAACAGAAGCTTTCATCTCCTATACCCTTGCCTAGGATTAGCCTCCCCTCATGGGCTATCCTATGGCTGGCTGCTCTGGCATTAAAGGTGCAACAAACAGACACAAAAGTAGGCTTCCTAAGAGACCACAACTGCCTTTCCCTGCTCCCCAGTAGCCATGGGACTTCCCTAAACTGAAGTGAGGGCTTTGGCAGTTTTCTAACTCCTGCTTGTCCACTGCTCTTCCCTCTGGTGCATCCTGCTGTCTCTCATTTTCTCCTCCTTCTCCGAGCCAATCAAACACGGGGAAAGGAACAAGTGGGAAGCAGCTGGATGTCTCAAAAGAGACAGCAAATGATCAGCAGGGGTAGGAAAGTTGTCAAAGGCCCTACTTCACTTTAGTAAACTCCCATGGCTAGTGAGGAGGAGGAGGAACAGCTGACAGCTCTTTGAAGCTCAGTGTTTTGTCTGTTTGCTGCTGGTTTTAGCCTGTCTTTCCTTCTCATGCCAGCAGAAGACCCACTCATACTGGGGAAAGATTTATGACCAGGGTAGTTTGACTTATTACCTGGGTAATCTCAGAACCTCTTAGTACAGCTAAGGAGTACTGGATACCATTGGCATGTAACAACTCCACTCATAGGTCATCAGCAAGGATAGAGCCTGAGACCTTCCTAAATGAACAGCCCAGTCCTCTACCACTTGGGCTAAAGTGCCTACTACTGAGGAAAGGCTATTATCTTAAGTGTAGACTAGGGAGAACACAACACACTTAACCAGTATATTACATATTCTCCCTGTCCAGGGTAGTTCATTCTGAGCTTTCCAGATCTACAACTATTCAAATCCCTGTACAGATCAATGCTTTATAAAGACCTGTTCATCAACAAGGATGCACCCAACAATAGTACAGGCCTATGACAACTGAGGTACTGTCAGCAATACCTAGCTCTTATTTAGTGCTTTTCATCCACAGACCTGAAAGCATCTTAAAGGATATCAGTATCATTATCCCTCTTTTATACCAAGGCAAAGTCACCAGCAGAAACAGGAAAAAGAACCTAATTCTCCTGAGTCCCAGTCCAGTGCACTAGCCTCTCAGCCACACTGTCTCCCTGGTAGCAGTACTCTGTGGTCTAGCCACTAGAGGGGGACATGATGCCTTGCCTACTCACTAAAGAAGTTGGTAATTCCAGAACCAGATGGGCAGGGATTGAAGTTCTTACAAATATATAATAATATACCTTATGGGTAATGGCTATTTTGAAGTAATCATAATCTTTGGGGTTATTAGGAGGCAAAACTGAGTCCATTGACTCATTATGACCTCACTGTCTCTTCTCTCATGTTATCCTGTTTCTATATTAGAGCTTATATTTATGGATCCCTTAAAAATTATATCATGACCAAAAGGATAGATATGGTTAGGCATTAATCTGAGAATTGTCTGCAAATATTTTAGTACAGGGAAATTAAACCTACATTTTTGTCTTTACTAGGGAGAAAAAGGGAAGCTGTTTTTATACAGACTTGTGTCACTTCATATAACATTGGGTAATTATGCAGCATATATCATCTCTGTTGAATTTTTTTTCATAGTAGTATAACATGGTTCAAAGTACCCTTAAGTAGTTTGTCACCTCACAAAATATCTACTCTATTTGTGCTGTAAAAAAGTGAACAGCAGATTTGTCATTGCTGTGTGACTTAGGCAAATATAGTTTCCACTTTAGAATATTCAGCTACCACTTCGAAATGTATTTCAATCCAAGCAGAAAGTAACCCACACAATAGTTACATTTCTATGGAACCAAGCAAATAAATACATACAGATATTTTTTATAGCAAACTAAAATTTTAGTTGATTTTTTACTAAATTCAAACTCTGATTCAGTGTACTGGGGCTGCAAAAGCATGTCATGAGGTGTTAAACATTTTATGGACAAAGTAGTCAAATACTACAAATATTTGCTTTGAAATACCATAATAAAAAGATAAAACCAAGATTTAAAAAGTATCTTTATGCCATTATACAGTGACTTGACAACCTATCATCCACTATTAGACAAAACAATTGAAATTAATTCTGGCAGATTTGGGACTAGCAGTTAAAGATAAAAATAGCACATGTAAAAGCATGAAAACTGTATCGCTGTTATGTTTTAAGACAATAATAAATCTTTAAAGGTGCCAGTGATTGCTTTGGATACTGTAAACAGCTGCTGACAATCAACTTTGAAATATGTAATACATTGGTATTCTGAGTGTAACTTAAGGCAAACTACATGAAACCAAAAATAATGTTGTCTGCCATAAACTACCCATTTCATTAGACTGAAACGGAACTAGACATCTCCATTTCATAGTCATGTCAGAAAGGTGCAAGCAGACTGCAGAAATGCACACTCGTTACAATATAGCTCTAATTTTAGAGAAAATTATTTCTTAAAAACAATTACTCTGTTCAGAGATCTTGAAAAGATGGTTTTAAATAAACATGTCCTAAGGCTAAACTGAGGGGCAGTATCATTTTACACAAACAACTGCAACAATTTTTCCATAAAAAGAAAAAAATACACAGTGTGAGAAAGGAAAAAGAAGGATCTGTGACTATCCTATTGCACAGTATTGTAAGTAATACAACTTGAAGGTATTCTGACGATCTTTGACCTCTGTTCCGTTGTGATCTGAATATTCAGAGATTGCGGTGCACAGCATTTAATAGTACAACATTCTTGGAGTTTTTAAACAGCTGGCTATGCACATTTGCATATGCCTTAATTCAATCCCTTTTACCTTACAATCCTCAAAGCCTCAACTCTACCTCAGTGAATTCTTGTGGTTACTTCTCATTTTTACAGTTATTTTAGGGAATTCACTGCATGAACCCTGAGACCTTCACATTCTTTGCTCTCTCCTTTTCAATTAATTCCTGGATTTCTGGTTTTACAAGGCTTTTGTAATCTGACGATAACAACCAGAAAACACCACTGGCTGTTCATATCTTTTGCTAGCCCACAACCTCTAGCTTGCTCTGTTGAGCTATTTTAATCAGCGGTACCAAATACATGGTTTTAGTTGCTATCTGTTCTCAGTTAGTAATGTCTTTTTTTTAAATACCATGTAAAATATTAAATTGGGAAATAAAATTTGCTTTCCAAATCTAGCCATCAAGTGGGTTTTAAAATATATTGGCTGATGGTTTGGCAGAGAGCTACCTCAGATGCCACATGGGTGAAATTCACCCAGCAGAAGAGGGACAGGGCAAGGTTCTCTGCACTACTTAAGTCTCATGCTGTCCATAAATGGGGAAGAGGATAGATGCAGACAGAATGGCAGCAGTGAGGCTACTGCGCCCCTTACACACTAGAGAGATGAGGGTCAACAAGCTGACACCAAATAGACTGGTGTGTAGGGAGCTATTGTGGCAGGCCTGGAAAAGTTCTATTGTGTAGACTCAATAGCCCAAATCACCCTTATAGAGGCTGTAGAAAGGGTCCTCTGCAGCCCCACAACCTGATCATGGGTTGAGGGGCGGTGCATTCCATCTCCTTGATCTCTGCAGAATTCGCTGAATAAAGCCTGATTTTATATATTTGTGTGTGTGTGTGTGTGTGTGTGTGTTCATGTCACCCTATATATACTTAGAATTTTATTAGATAACAACTCTATGACACTGGAAACACATTTCTGAGAATACTATTTTTAGAGCAGAAACAGGACATATTTTACCGTCAGAGAAGGGTAATAAAGATTTGCTCCATGAATGACACAAGAAATAAAAAATCAAATGCAAAGGTAACAACTTACACACAAGGCTTCTATGATTCTATCAGATTACTTAAATTTTGGACTGTCTCTTTAATTTGAGGAACAGCTAAAAAGACGACAGATGGCAGACAGAATTGACTTATGTCCTCTATTCTTTACAGAAGAAGGGGGAGCGCAGAAAGTTTGATAAAGGCAGAAGCTACAGTATGCAGGCCTTAACTATCTAATAGCTCTTTTGACTGATAGGTTTAGAACATTTAGTTTTTCTTCCCCAGACTTGCTTTACAACAATCCAACAGTCCTGGAGGTTGCCATGGGTGATGAGAGTGCTGACATCCAGCCCCAAGTACAAATAAGCACATGACAAATGGCCTTACAGTCCTTAGACAGCCCTGAACCTTGGTGACCCCCTAAAACACCAACCATCCCCACACCCATCCAAAAAAGCATTATGGAATACATTTTTTAAAGTGCAAGCTTACAGTTAATTGAAAACACTGCCATGTAACAGAATGCTTACGCCAGCATGCACAAGTAAAAATATATCACATAGCATTGTTATTTAATGCTCTGTGACATCATTTCCTGAAATTAAACAGAGATGACACAGATTCAGAGAGTCCCTGGTAAGGTTCAGTTCAAACAATTCACAGATGTTTTCCTCCAGCTAGCAGAAAACAATGCGGTGCTTAACTCTCTCTCTCTCTCTCTGCTGGTGCAAGAGGGTTGGGTTGCTTTATAATACATAATCTAACAAAAATATGTTTTTTTCTTAATTTAATTACTAGAGCTGTAGTACTAAATAGATGGATCATTGTATCACAAAAGCATCAATTTTTGAGTGAACAGATGTCTATGTAACAATGATTAGATTAACCACTCAGAGGCAGGGCTGGCTTTTGAGGGCCTCAAACCCCATGACCCTGTGTCCCCTTTTCTGGAAGGGATAGAGTGGATGTAGAAATGTCAGGGCCAATCTTAGTTTCCATTTTGAAAACAAACAAATATTTCTAGTTCTTTTCCTTGGAGAAGATAGCCTTGTAAATGTAAACTAACATCCATCAATCACTAAGATTGAAGCTTATGCCCTGGTTTTTCCTAAGGATCACAAGCTATTTACTGTCTTCCCCCTACATCTACCCAGCACTGATGTCTTGGGCCATGAGACCCAGGGCCATAGACACCGTCATTTTGGGTGGTTCCCAGCTTTAGTCTGTTCAGGCTGCTACTGATGACACTAGGGCAAACACTGAGTCTCACTATGTGTATGTGCAAGTGGGGCCCCAATGCCCCTAGGCATTCCTGTAATACAAATAATAACAATAATAAATAATAAAGTTAAATAATAATAAAAACAAAGATAAATAAGAACAGCTGAAGGCTCCCTCCTATCCAGCTGCCTAGAGCTGAACCAGCTCCTTTGCTGAACAGCCAGGGTGACCTCTGGACACAAATAAGCACAGCCCAACAATGTGTGCGGCAGCACGGTCTAGTGCAGGGGTCTCAAACTCAAATGACCATGAGGGCCACATGAGGACTAGGACATTGACCCGAGGGCCGCATTACTGACATCTCCCCGCCTCCGACCCCGGCCCCACTCCACCCCTTCCATGAAGCCCTGCTCCTGCCCTGCCTCTTCCCATCCCTTCCCTGCCCCCATTCCAGCCTCTTCCCCCAAATCCCCACCCCAACTCCCCCCCTCCCTGCCCCCAGGGGGTGCAGGAGGGATGAGAGGTGCGGCAGGAGTCAGGGCAGGGCGTTGGGATGCAGGAGGGGTGCGGCAGGGGACGAGAGCAGGGGGTCGGGTGCAGGATGCGGTAGGTGGCTCAGGGAAGGGGGGTGGGGTGCAGAAGGAGTGCGGGGTGCAGCAAGGGGCTTAGGACAGAGGATCAGGGTGCTGGGTAAGGCAGCAGGTCGGGGTGCAGCAGGCGGTCAAGGCAGTGGGTTGGGGTGCAGGAGGGGTGTGGCAGGGGGTTGGGGTGCAGGGTGTGGCAAGGGGCTCAGGGCAGGGAGTTCAACTGCAGGAGGGGTTTGCAGGGAGGGCTCTGGCCCAGCGTGCAGGGCAGGCTCCCTACCTGTCTGCCTGGCCCCTGTGCTGCTCCGGGAAGCAGCTGGAATGTGGAGGAGCAGAGGGTGTGTGTGGCTGTTGCTTCAGGCACCGCCCTCAGGATCTCCCATTGACTGGGAACGGGGAACTGTGGCCAATGGGAGCTGCTAGGGGGGGTGCCTGAAACAACATCAACACCCACCTCTGTGCCTCTCCTCCCGCAGGTTCTGTCTGCTTCCCGGAGCGGCGTGGGGGCAGGGCAGGGCAGGCAGGGAGCCTGCCCTGCCCCCGGTGCACACTGGGCCAGAGCTGCTCTAGGTAAACGCTGGGGGAGGGCAGGGAGGCCACAAGGAACTCACAGGCTGAAGAAAATAACCTCGTGGGCTGCGTGTTTGAGACCCCTGGTCTAGTGGCCTAAGCACAGGACTAAGAGCAAGAGTTCTACATTCTAATCCAGTTCTGACACAGATTTTCTCAAGAGCTTTGGACAAGTCACTTAACTTTCCCAACAAAAGTTTACCCATCTGTAAAATGGGACAATAATATTTCATGGAGTATGATAATAACTACTTAATTAGTGTTTGTAAAGCAATATGGATTAAACTGTGGCTGTGCCACAAGCCTTGTGTAATATATAGTGCATAGTTGTGCTGCCCCAGGAGCAGAACTGGAGTCAGATTGTGACTCTGAAGTTCCACCCAATCCCTGCCCATCTGCACAGGAGTAGCAGCCCCATTGAAATTGCTATCCTTTCTGCTCCATGATCACAGATACAAGTAGTCTGCATAGCAGAGTAAAGGAACGTCTTATACCCCCTTACTCTCCTGCCTGGATGTAATGTAAAGGACAGGTCTCAGTTTGATTCTGTACAAGTACTCAAATTCAGCAGAATGCCCATAAATCTCTCCATTGTCTTGGTCTTGGGCCTCACAGCCCCAAGATCCCTAATTTATTTGAACAAATGTCTCTCATTTATTTGTATTAAGTTAGCAACTACGTACAGAGTCCAGCACAAACAGCTGGAAGGCACTTCTATAGCAGGGGCCTGGTGGTGTATAGAAGTTGCTTCTCCACCCGCTCGCTGATCCTCTGCAGAGTGGTATGATCACGGTGGATGGGAGCTAGTTATGAATGGGGGAGGGTGAATATTTGCTTTTCAGGCTTACTCAAAAGTGCTAAAGCTGGCTTTGCTCAGGGGTCTTCTGCTCTAAGACCAAGTCTAACACATACAGAGTCTCCATGGAGACACTTGTACAAATGGCTAGGTGATGTACTCATTAAACAAGATATGGGCCAGGGTGTAATCTCAGGTATATCAATGTAAATTCAGGATAAAGCAGCTTAAGTGAATGGATTTACTCTGCAGTAGATGTGACCTGAATTTGGCCCACAAACTCGACAAGTTAACTATTTGGAGGGAATGAATGTGTTTATCCCATAATATCAATTATTTTATACTAGACATCATTGTAGTCTGATTTCTTTAATACTGTTTTTAAAAGATATCGTAGGCCAGACTCTATTTAAAGCTGCATAGTTCCATGAACTTCAGTTGAGCTATGCCAATTCGTATCAGCTAAGAATGTGACCCAATGATTCACAAAAGGAATTTTTTAGTGTGCGTACTAAAGGTGGTATTTTTGTACCAAAGACAAATATATACTTTTAATTAAAATACACATTCTTATAAGTTTGAACAAAAGGAACAATAGCAAACTAGAACTTGAACAAAAGGGATCATGCCAGATAAGCGTCACCAACATAACTGCATCATCTGTTTTACCAGTACTACATCAGAGGGGAAAAAATGAGCATAATGAATGGACTAAAAGTGTAATTCTTTGTTCCCTTTGCTGCAGCAAAGGATGAATTACAAAAGGTACAAGACCATGGAACAATATAATTACTTCCTTTATGACTACATTCAGTTCTGATTATGTACATGTATTTTTCAAAGTCCTCTACCCTTTTAAACTACAGCACTGTTTTTTTTTCTATAGTTGCTAATAAGAAAACCTTTAGCTCAAAATTGATGTGAGCAAGAGGTGTCTTTGTGTCTGAGCACTTCCTGTTTTCATTCCATGATCAAATATGTTCTTTGCAGGGCAAATAGGGGACCACTTGAAGGAGGAAAGCGAGATGTCTGAGAGGCTAATTGAGTGTACTAAAGGCTCCCTGGCATTGAGGAAAAGGAGTTTTCCAAGGCTATGAATAAACTCTCCGCTTGGGTCAGATTCTTGCTGTTTCTTTTCTTTAACTATCTTTGAAGTCAAATAAAAACAGCCTTAATGTCAGGTTTACCTTTCTGATATCATAATCTTTATGTACTATTGAAAAGCTTATACTACCACACTAGGATTTCCTTTACTTTCTCAAACACTGGACATTATCCAGAAAAAGCATACATATTTCCAATCGATTTATCCTCAGATCTTTTCATCTTCCTGGCCCGTTGTAATTTCAAATGTAAGACAGATCCCAATAACTGAACAGGAAAATGACAGGCATTTCTATTCGTTGCATTTTATTTCCATCAACAAAAACATGTACGTGTTTCTTATTTCTAATATAATTCAAGTTACTACAAAATGGAAAAGATGACAAGGGATGAAGACAATTTTGAAAGCCAGAGTCTGTGGGATACATTAATTCTACACGAGAGTTCAAGCACCTGTGTCTTTTCAAAAAGTCACTCAAGCTTATATAAAGAAGCTACTCAATTTTTAAATTAGGTTATCTTAGGGGACTGTAAAATAACTGAATATTTCATAAAGAAAAAAGGTAGCATTTTCTTTAAAGAAAGGTAATAAATGAATACAGTTAGTTAGAACTGAATTACTCTCCCACTAAATTTGACAGTGTAAAGGAATCTTTGAGCTTAGTCAATGCTGTAAGAGATAGACTGGAGTTACTTCTTCTTCCAGGAAAACCGGAGGTTAATGATTTTTGTCATATTGAGACTAACAGCTAACAATTGCTACAGTTGGCCTTTAGTTTTTTATTTGTCCTTTTGAGGTATTCAGACTAGGTGACAATGGCTTGCAGTTGAGAACATATGTAGAGAGACCCCTGTGGTTTATGGAAAAAGTTGCTCCATGCTGGTTGGGTGTTTGAAAAAAAAAATACAACCAGAGTTCTTTTATGTTCCTTTCCTTAATGAATGCATGAATGTCAAAATGCACCAATGGCCCATTCAAGGGGCAAAGCCTAAGCAGCCCCTTCTTTAAGAACACATCCTGAGATGTAAAATACATTTGCTTAACAAATTAAAATAATGAGATAATTCAATTAGTTTCTTTAAAAAAAAAAGAAAGAAAAAAGGGTACATCAGGGGATTATTGTAATACAAGAACAGGTCATACAGCACAAAAGAGGGACAAGCCAATTTGAAATAAGGTTAGAGTAGTAATGAAGGAATCTATACTGAATCATGGACTCCTTTTGTAAAGAAATTTACTTGAAACAATAATTTATACATCATAGATTCCCTTTGCGATAGAGCTGGCGTTGCACTTTGAATGGACAAGCTAATCTGAGAAAAAGTGAGGGATATTTATAAGAAAGACTTCTCTTCCTTTGCTGCATGCATTTATGGCAAAAATCTTTCTGAATTTACATTGCACTAGTCAAGGGTCTCCATTATCAGTTCTCAGGTCTGAGAATTACAGCACAGTAAATCTTTCAGCACATGCGAACTCATTAAAGCCGGGAAGGTAAAAGGTTTTTTGTTTTTGGATGGCGGGCTGTTTTTTTTTTTCCTCAGGAACATCCTCATCAAAGCTGCTGAACTTCCTCAATTCATCTGGGGCGAAGGAGGTGGCAGAGAATGGAGGGAGTGGATTTCCAAAAGGCAAAACCGAGAGGCTTTTTCTCAAGATAAGCGAGAGATAGCTGATTGTTTAGTAAGCATGTGTTGAATGCTTTCAATGCACACACAAGAAAGAAAGGAAGCAGGGGTAAAAAAAACAAGAAATTGCAAACTTTGGTAAGAGTTAAGGAAATGAACATGCAAGCTTGTGTGAAAGAAAATGGATTATTTGTGGCCTGAGGTTTTAGCTGTTTCCCCTTGCTGTTCCTGTAGCTATACTCTCCAGCTAAAAATGAAACCCTCTCTCTTCACACTCACTCGAATTCCAAATTAAAAACATTTTACAGGTTAGTAAATCTCCAGCTGAGGTGATGTAGCAAAGAACAGCTGTGAAGTAATTTTGATAATGATGAGAATAATAAGCACATGGCAAGGTTCAGGGCTTTGCTGTTGCAGCTTCAGTGCTCCTGAATAGATAAAAGTGATTAAATACTCCTGATTATCCCTGACCAATATGTAATGGATTTACAGCCCTTTCAATTAGTCAGTATTTGCTTAGGACTCATTATTTTGTCTTTGGTTAAGTAATCAGCCCAGAGACTCATGTTCTGTCTAATTCCTCTGAGCCAAGTGGGTACAGGGCACCTGACCTTTGAAATGGCCATAGCTGGAAGGCAAGAATAACCACTACTCCAGCAGAGACACTGGCTATTCCAGCTAATCCTGACCCCACAGGCCAGATCAATGCACCTTAGTTTGCTACTAATGTCCTTACATCAAAATGATGGTTTAGAAATGTGGATCTATCTTCCCCCACCCCCCGATCCCCATTAGCTGTTCTACCAGCAGAGCAGTTCAATAGTCACTACCATAAATAAAAGGAGTACCTTGTCCTAGAATCAAGACACTGTAACTAATGTCAACCACTATGGAAATGTATAACTTTGGTAATCACAAAGAAGCTCTGATGTGAGGTAGTTAACCATGCTATTACCTTTTTAACCATTAGGCCAAACAGAATAGGTTGGAAACAATTTTATAGGAAGGAGTGAAAAAAATCAATAATACTAATCATCAGTCATAATTTTACCATTTTCTAGCATTTCCATCTGAATAGTAAACTAAAGGAGAGTTACCAGTTCTTCTGTAAAAATGTATTTTGATGTTTAAGTGAAGCTGTGACAGTCAACAGAACACCAACACATAAAACCAGTTGCAAACAGGAGGATAAAGATAGATTGTTACTAAAAGTGTTGCTTTTTCACATAATTAATCTCTTCCCCCCAGAAGAGAATAGGGCTAGCTTTTAAGATATTGGACTTGAAGAATAGCTAAAAAAGGTGTTTTAATCTCTGTTTTACAGAACTGAGGAATTAGGGAATCGATAAGCCATCTATACTTCTCATGTAAACTAAGAATACATCCAGACTACCTGCCGGATCAGTGGGTAGCGATCGATTTATCGGGGATCAATATATCGCATCTCATCTAGACGTGATATATTGATCCCTGAACGCACTCTCCATCAACTCCGGAACTCCACCAGAGCGAGCAGCGGTAGCAGAGTCGACGGGGGAGCCACGGCCGTCGATCCCACACCGTGAGGACGGGACGTAAGTCGGAATAAAATACGTTGACTTCAGCTACGGTATTCCTGTAGCTGAAGTTGCGTATCTTACATCGAAACCCCCCCTAGCGTAAACCAGGCCTAACACATGACAAGTTTGCAAGCTGCTTCATGACTTCTCTAGCATCCTGCAATGTTTGTTGGAATACCTGCACTGGGGAGTATTACTGTACTTTCCTTCTAATACATATGAGATTTGTTGTAAACAGAGGCCAACAATAACCCAATCCAGAGGGTAGAGTTACTCAACCCCCTTATTAGTATATTCTACTATATTCTAAATGTAGAAACCCCTTTTCACCTTAAGAATATTTTGAACAGTTCTCATTACTGGAATGCAAACCAAAAACGGCTGCCTTCTAGTCTAGTGTTGTTTCATGCTAACATCCTATGATGTATATAGTCAATTTGTCATGATTGCAAGACTGAAATAAATAAATAAATAAGCTTCTAGAAAAAATAAAAGTGATCATTGATTCCTACTGTCTTCCAGAAAATTATGGGGACAATTCATTTCTAATAATAATGAATAAACCTCATCAGGCATGTGAACAAAAATCTATTTTTTATGTTTTTATTATTTTGGTCTCCACTTACTGTGAGATGCTGGAAAAGCCACGCTCTCATGATATTTGTTGCTACTTTGGGGAAAATGCCTCTTTTCTTCTGACGCTTTTTGTCCTTGTCTGGATCATCATCGTCCCCTGTACCAGGTGAGGCTACGCTGTTGTCTAAACCATCCCCTAAAAGAAAGAACAAAATAAGTGGAAGGAGACATAATAAAATAGTATATAAACTAAAAGGTATAGTTAATTATTGGGAAACTAATACAGCCTTATTTTGATTTGATAGAACATCAGGCACATGCATTTTCTCATTAAATATGATTGCTGATACAAATATGTAAAAATTAGAAACCATGTCTCTCCAAATACTAATTTTGTGTCTCACACATGCACATATCATTAATTCAATTATAATTGTGTGCTTGACATAGTGCAATAGCTCTTTGTCAATTACAGAATTCAATGTGGGAAAACCTGCCACAAGAAAACCCATTCACTGTAAATGTATGCCTACAACCCTACTGAATACATACTGTATGTATTCAACTTAGATGTTCTGTCGTCTATATATTCTAGGCCTTCTGCATAGGTGACAGTAACTGTGTCACTGCTCAGTGCTCATAACACACTGTCAGATCAGCCCCCTCCCATAACTATCACCTCCCTACACACACACACTCTGTATGATCCTGCACATAGCATTTGCATGACATGAAAACTTCTACATCTCTGCATCAGTGATCATTATCATTAAAAAAAAATGCACATCAAGGTAGGGTGCTCACTTAATCAGAACTTTCCATCAACATCTTTCTCTTCTGTGCTTTTCCCTGGCATTAATTGTGCATTAGCAAAAATCATTTACTTTTAACAGCCATAGTTAGTTTTTCTTGCCCTCCAGCAAAAATGCCTTGAAAGCCTGCCTGGAGGGCATCTAAATTATGTATCTGAAAAACTCTTCTGGCAAGGCATTGCAGGACCCCTACTTTCTTAAAATTCATACGAGAACGTCTTCCTGTTTTTGGGAAGGCATCAATCAAGAGCAGCAATATATGCCATATTCCTACATTAATATTTGAACTAATAACTTTTAAAAAAGGAAAGAAACAAGATCCGACTTGTGGCATAATCAAATGCAAAATAAATGAAGAATACTGGGACAGCACTGAGACTTTATAGATTGCTATGTTTTCCTTACACATCATTAGCCTGGAGCCACACGAAAGAGGAAAACAGAGAAGTGGAGAGTTTATGCTCCCTGCTGGTGTTTAAGAAGCCGAGGTCCTGGAAGGACATCTGGGAATTGCGCTGAGACCGTGGTTTTTGTAATTTAAGAATAGACATTCATTAGCAGTAAATGCCATAAATCCCATACTAAGTAAAAACCTTGTCCAAGAAAGCCTAAAACAATAAACTCTGTGCTCAATGTAGCCTGAGCTAGACGCTCCATAGCTTCCTGAGGAATGCTATAGATCCACGAGCTAATTCCTATAGCCTCTTCTAGCTCTTTAGTGCTACTAAAACAAATACATTACTGCTATATATAGACCATTTACTTCCAAACTTTTATTTCAGCTTCATCTATTTCCCCTGTGTCCACTCACCCTTCTTCCACCACCTCCCCTTGCAAAAAAACCCACAACCCTCCTGGACCGAGAAATGGAAAAGCCACAGCAAAGAGCTGGCAGATTAATTTTATTGACATTTCCATTTTCACTGCAATGTGATACCCTCCATCACATGGAAGAGATGACCCTCACTATTTACAGACTGACAGGCCACTTCATTACAACCACCCTGCCCCAAGGCAGAGCAGCTCCCTTCCATCTGCCCAAACACCAGAGCAAGACCCCGAAGTTGCTGCTCTCTTTTTTGTTGGCTTCTGTTAATGATAAATAAGGGTGAGTCAAATGGGTGCAAAAATAATCAAAAGAAATGATGCCTGGTCCTATACAGTGTCACAAACCAATTACTTTTGAGAAATGTTGGTTATTCAGAATGAACTCCTTCCTACCAGGCTGTCCCCGTGTTTCCCAACCCTACCCATACCCCTCATGTGCATGTACACACACACACACACACACACACACACACACACCCTCCCTTTCCACTATGCCAAGGAACTGCTGCAAGGCAAATTCTCACAAACACTAATGGCTTCTGACTGCTCCTTGGCAACCCCAGCATTTTAACCTGGGTGGATGTGCTCTCCAAAATACAGACACTGGAACTATCTCATCAGCTGTTCATGTGACACAGATGGAGTGTGGCTATTAGAAGCCAGGCAATGGGCCTTGGGGATCTGAGGTGCTGTACTGTAGCCTCAGGCAGTTTTGAAAAGCAGTACCCGGAGATGCGGGGGGAAAACCAGCCACACTGAAAGTGCAAGTTTGAAGTCAGTCAGTCTGTTTGTCTGTCTGTCGTCTAGATAAAGATATCTTTGTCTCCTTATGTAAAATCTAGGTGTGTATGCACACACTGCATGTAGATATATAATATTCTTTCCTTCAGTCTCTGTCCCTTTCTTAGTACAGAGACATATACACATATATAAATGATCCCTATGCCTCTGTAGACATGTGTGTGTTTGTGTTTAAACAGCTAAAATCACCAATAGTCTTAAAGCATCATTTAGACATTTTGGAGAGGTTGTGAATATCCTTGCTTTAAAAGGCAAATAATAGCGCAGGAGATGAAAGTTCAGCTAAAGCTTGCAGTGCCTTTTCCACCTAATCAATGGTATAAGAGATGAGAGACAGTGTTTCCTTAATCTCTCCCCTCACCCTATGAAAGAAAATTTAAGTACAGCGCCTCCAAATTACATCAGTAGATGAAAACTCACTATAAGATTTGTGTTCCTAGACACCTGAGTTATGATGGGAAAAAAATCCCACGGACAAACCAACCACAACTGGGCACTATGTGCAAATTAAAGGCTCAGTCCTGCAGATCCTTACTGCCCTGTGTTCAGTGGGGCTACTCACATTAGCAAACATGACACTTAAATGAATAGTGCATTTAGAATGGAATATTTACTTCTTAGATATTGATTCTGGTTTCAGTTACACTAGTGTAAATCAGGAGTAACTCCTATGAACTCAGAGGAGTTACATCATCACTGGTGAGATCAGAAACAGATTTTAGATCCTTTAAATGCTATCTCAGACCAGATTAGTTGCATTTGAAATATTATTATATAAAAAGGAACCATATTTTAATTATTTGAGGGTCCAGTTCCACCATCCTTACTGCATGATTGGTCCCACTGATTTGACCACTCACATACCAAGGTACTAGGCAACATGCATAAGAATGGTAGAATCAAGCCTCAAATGTTGGGAAGTTGCTACAATACGTATGACCTCAGTGGAGTAACCCTGGATTTATCCTGGTGAAACTGAGACCAGATTTTGACCCGCTGTCTGTCTCTTTATCCCACAGCAGCAAAAACTGGTGGGGCTAATAGCTCACTGCCTTGCACAATGTGTACTCATTTACCCCTTTGTAGAGAGAGTGCAACGTAGTATTTTGCATTCTCTTTGTTCAGGAGTAAATGACTATACAGGGTCCAAGTCAGTGGAGAAAGAGGCATAGTGCCTTACTTGCTTACAATCCCATTCTAGATTCTAAGTACTGTATAGTACGCTCAGTAACACCCACGGGAGGGGAAGAGAGCACACGGTGTGCAAGGCAGTGGAATATCGGCCCCCATGGTTTTTTGCTTTTATGGGATAAGGAGACAGGCGGGGGTCAAAACCTGGTCTCAGTTTCACCAGTATAAATCCAGAGTTACCTCATTGAGCTAGCATGCATTGTTGCTCTCCTCAAATGGAAGACTTTGTGGAAATGGCAGGGATCCTGGAGGTTAGGGACAAAGCTCACAGGCCTGAGGGATCATTGGGGACTAACAGTTCCAATTCTGCAGAAGGGCCGCCTGACCACACTGCTCTCCTTGGCAGTACGGCTTACAAGACTCTATACTGTTAATATTCTGCCATCACAATTACTCCTATTCTGTTCTCCCCTTCAAGGGAAGGAATATGGCAGAGCTGCAGTTAATGCTGCTTAGAGAGCTGTTTCTATGGCATCTAAACAGGATTTTCAAATTTCGTTGATGCACATGGAAGATACCAAATTTTTACTGTAAGGAAAATGGTAACCCAACAGGATAATCACAGAAGCCTGGTACCAACACAGGTCCAAACTCCAGAAGCAGTTCTACTGCCAGTTTCATAACTAGCAAGGCAGCCAGAAAACTGTTTCTGGCAAACTATGCTGCAGAACTCAGCACCTGAGTTTTACTATCATCAGGCTAGGTACCTGACAGCCACATTATTGTTGAACAAAAGAGAGAAAGGATACACCTCAACTAGGAGAAAAAACAATTCACCATTGTACTAAAAATAATGCAACTACTTTAACAGGTCTGAGTTTTGGAAAGAAAAAACAAATGGTGTAGATAATACAATATAGTGCAGTGCAGATGCAGTTTTTTACGAAAAACCTTTGGGGGATTGTTCAGGCCCAATAGTTTAATGGAGGGGGAGTTCTGCATGAAAGTCATGTGTGGGAATTCATATGCACACACATTTGCACCTGCCTTCATTTGTTTAAATGTATAACTGGAGCTCTGGGTGCTGTACAGCTATTATAAACCAAGTATCTCAATAGATCAATAAGAGCAACCCCCAACAGAAATAAACTGCCTCTTTTCCAACTATCCAACCTGGGAAAACAGAAGAGTCTTATAGTATGCTCCGAAGTCACACAACCTGTGCTGTCGGTGACTAAGGTAGGAGGAAAACCAGGTCCAGAATCAAGGACCCCTCTCTCAGAGCACCTCATTTCCACCCCACTCTTGATTAAACCACTGGGCTCTTGGCTTCAGTGCCTCAGTTGATCACAACTCCTTTACAGAGCTTTTTAAAAATTTATAATCCCTGTATGTGTTAATTAGTTTTGTCTCACAACACCCTGCAGAGTAAAAATAATTAACCCCATTTAACTGATGAGAAAACTGAGGCACAGTGAGATGATGAACTAGATGGTACCTTTAAGATGCAGCCCATGGTAAGAAGGCTCCGGGAACTCCAAGTATGCAGTATTACTATACATCTTTATGAAGTACATTTTTATTCCCCTGCTGCATCAGTCCTGCTCTGTAAGCAATATGAAAGGTGTAGGGGGAACATAGCTCTACCTCTTTGTGCATTTTCAGGTAATAAGATCTTGGACTTTTCAGAGTACAAGGACTACAATTCCTTTTGGCTCTTACACAGTCCACCCAAGGATGGTGGGAGGAACATCCAGGTATTTTTCTGTGCACCCAGCTAAGGGCCCTTCAGAACGTGAACCTGCAGTGACTGGTACAAGATCACCCAGAGGGTCACTCAAAGAGCAGGAATAGAACTTAGGTTTCCTGAGTCCCAGTGTGGTGCCTTTATCACAAAGCCATCCTTCCTCCCTTAGTGGCATTTTAGTGTGTTTCCCTTAAGGAACAAGCCCCTGTTTGCAGACTTTAGTTAACTATATATTCCCTTGCGACACTTGGCAATGGGTGAAGGAATTACATATGTTGAACAACTACAGAACACTAAAAAGAACAGCTATATACAAGAAATGGAAAGTAGATCACTCTCTTAGCAAGCTAAGAGTGTGAAGGAACAGGGGTTCTGCCTGAAGCCATGTGGAAGTAAGAGGGAACTGGAGAGGCACTGACCCACACGGCCTATTATACCCTTGGCTGAGAGTACAAGGGGACACAGGACTCACATGCAGGTCAATATGCGCTGCTAAGAAAACCTTCCAGCTCTGACACATGGTGCATATGCGCACCCACGTTTGGAATGCATATAGAGACCCTCATTTGAAAAAGAATTAAAAATGTCAATGGCAAAATACCAAAGGATATACTGATCACCCCGAGAGGGAGAATAAAAAAAGTTGAATGTGATATTTTCTGTTCCTGGATGGGTGTCTTTCTTTGTTCTTTACATTCTGACCCTTTCAGTGAGGCATTTTTTATAAATATTCAATTTGTTTACTTTAGGGAGGGGAAAGACGTTTCAGGTATTTTTGAGGTTTTCTGTCATCTACATATGCTATTGAAGTTGGTAGTTGAAGAGAACCTGCAGAAATAACTCCTGGAACTTTAATTTTTATCATTTTTCCCCTTTATTATTTTCCTGGCTCTTTTTTAATTTTTTTTTTTTAAATAAGTTTGAAATTAAGAGAAAAGCAGAGACTGGTGAGTTTTTTTGTTTAGTATTAGGGTTTTTTTGGTGTTCATAAGTATCAGCTTTTAAAGCTGAGGTTTACTTGTGAAGCGAATGCAGTTTCACAAGGACTATGGTTTAAACTAAAATGCTGATCAAATATTTGTGTAGCCTTTTGTTTTGGGAGAAGGCTTCTGTGTGCAGGGATAAAAATCAATAGATTCATGTTTAGTACTTTATAATCTAACATTTTTTCACATCAGGTGGGGAAAATGTTCTGATATAGACATGGGGAACTGTAAGGAAACCTGCTAATTACTGATCTCTCTTACCATCCTGCTGTGCTAAACTGTCTGGACATGTTAAAGTGAAATTTTTCTCTGATTTTCGAGTGACTAGTTCATGGCCCACTGCCATGGAGTGCAGGAGAAGAGATGAAATGCTTTAGTTTACATGCAACATTTACTGACTGTGTGGGTTTTCCAGCATTAAAGAGGGGACAGTGACCCATGCCACCTTTTTCACACTCAAAAGAGCACTGAAAAAACAGTCTTCATAGGCTTACCTCAGGCTTCTCTGGCCCTTAACACCCTCCCCCCAGAGTATGAGCAGAAAGAGAAAAAAGAAGGGATTTTATGCTCCTTTCTCTTCAACTTTTCAGGCTGTATAAGCAGCATTTAGCAAATTCAGCCCCCAAATGGCTCCAAATGCTCTGAGCTGCAGGGGCTCATCCTTTGTTAGCCTCCCTCTATTTACACAGGATTTACGCAGGCTCTCCACTGAAGAGACCACATGTTTCTGACAGAAAGCACTTCCATTCACACCACATCAGGCAACAGGATTGTAACCACTGCAGCTTCACACTGACCTGAGATTAGGGATTTCAGCAACACTGAGATGGTAACAATCTGCTAACTAACAAAATTATCCAGGGAGAACTCTTCTGCTTACTCCAGTTTAAACTTCCATGGCCAGATAGATGAGATTATTTAAAAGAACAATTTAGAACTAGCAACTGTCGAGAAAATGTATATCCAGTTACAAATAATTTACACAGAAAAATATGATGTTAGAAGGAAAATCAGACTGCAGCTTGGATTAAAACCACTTCATCCACTGGCTGGAGACATAAAGTGTAAAAACAGACAGATGGACACATATGTAAATGTGGCTGCATTTTTTCCCTGGATCTGGCAAGTTAGTACGCTAGTATAGTTTAATAATTTATTTTCCATAGTATTTTTACTTTGATTAACAGATCCACAGCAACATCCTTGTGGTATTACAGGAAGAGACTCATTCCTGTGATTCTGCTTACTGTGAACACTGCCCAACAGCCAAACTGTAATTACGAGACCTTTTTAGGCCCCACCTATTAAAAGTCAATCTTGAAACCTGATATCATGCTGGTAATTTTGATTTTAACTCAGTTTGGTCAGTCAGTATTTCTGTGCCAAGGATTTTCAAATTAAATATATACATACACAAGAAAAATGTTTGTGGTCATGAAGCTTGTGGTTTCTATTTAACAGTCCTTTCTCATAGGGCAATAGAAAATGAGATTTTTAAAAAGTTTTGTTATGTTAATGCAATAAATTGCTTTGGCTCTACAGCAAAGGACAAAACAATTTACTTTTATAATACTCAGTAATACATACATTCATCTGATAAGCACATATAAAAGTACATAGTATATTATAAAGTTCTTCACAGTACATCATAATAAAGCTCTTCTGGGCACTCTAATGATTCATTTTTAGTGATCTCTCAAATGTCCTTATCCACAGTTAACACTCAGATTTTATTAAGGAGGAAAGCAGGGACAAATGTCCACTTAAGTCCCAGCTCTCAAATTCAACTCTGCTTGCACTGCACTACCTAAAGCTAAAGCTTTTTTAATGTTCTATTCACCTCCCCTGCGTGGCATTTCTGCTAACACAGAGTTCGCAATCTTTCAGCCCCAAACACAGAAGGCTGCTATCTTCAAGTCATCCAAGGAATGTGCCAGATACTATCATCTCTCCTTCAATACAAAGAACCAGAGAGAGAGAGAGAAAAAAACCAAAAGAAGACCATACTGATCAGGTTACTAGTGTCCAGAAAGCCTTTCCCGGAATGCTAAATGTTAATCTTTGAACCAGCAAATGTTATAATTAAGATACTTGAAGCTGAGGAAAAAACTAGCCTGAGAAGTTAACAAAGGTAATACATTTGAAATTGTGAGTCTCTTTTGCACAGCTAGGTCCCAGTCTTTCACTCCTTACTCTGGCACACCTGCCACTAAACACTCCTTATTCAAGCAAAACTGCCGGTTGACTTCAGTAAGAAGTGCAGGACCAGCCCCTGGTCTTGTTCAACCAAATGGAAATACAGGCACTGCACGATTCCTAAACAGAGACATATTAATACTTGTGGTTCATTATGATTTATGATTCTCTTCCCCTCAAAAGTGAAACTCATTGGTATGGAAAGTGCTCAATGACTTTGCTTTTATACTGTTTGTTAGGATTGTTTTCTCAGCATAGGTTTTGGCACCTATACTGGAGGAAAACATCAGTAAATTATCGTTTATGTATTTTGCCTGCTTTAGAATAATTACTTTCAAGGAACTGAATGTAAATAGCTGTTATTCTGATTAAATTTTTAATCATGCTAAATATGGTCACACAAAATGTCCTTCTGCTGATGCCTAAATGGATTTATCTTTAAATTGCTCGTTTTTTATATCCTTAGTGTAATAATTGTATCATGCAGTTAAGAATACTAGCTACAGCCTCTGAATCAACGTCATTAAAGAATTCGAGAGGCAAAAAATAGCCCTAACTTGTTTGCAGAAAGTATTTAATTTTCTTCAGAAGTTCATTTTACTTTCTCCTGCTCCTCCCTCCACAAGTTCATATTGTTAATATTTAAGTATAACTGGGCTATTATTATTATTTGTTTTAGTATGAATAAAATTACCTCACTCAGATGTACATAGTCAAGTGGGTATAAATTAAGAAGCTTTATTTGGTTTTAAGTAACTATCAACTTCTATTTCTGATGTCTTAGTATCTCTGTCATGAGTCATATCAAAGAATTTGGGCAGAATAAGTGCAATTAAAATCCTACCTGTAGCTAAAGTTACCTCATTATGTTTAATATTATCTCATTAATATTTAACCTTTAACAATTTGCAGCTGTTGTTCATAGACAAAGATATACTCTATGGATCTTTTTAAATAAGTAGATAATTTCTAATACTCAAAACTGTTCTTCTTCATGAAACCATACAAGTAGTTTCTTTAATTCCTCCACAATGGTGAATATATATATATATGTTCTTTACAAAAGAAAATGATGCTTTTGAACATCTCCATCTTTCCTACAGTTTTTGTAAAATTCAAACAATGGAACATTTTAATGATGTTTCCTATAGACAACACTGATAAACATGCAGTTGGATACAAATGCCATGTTTTTAAATAGTCATCCCTCTTATACTGGTGCCCAATAATACTGCTGTAGTTAGTGGTCTATCAATATTCCCATTAGAAACCCCTATTTGTAGGGGTTTATTACTCAGCTATAAAAATTTGCACTAGCTGAAATGTCACATAAAAGAGCTCAGCTTCAGAGCAATTTTTAAACCATTTTTTAAAAACCTGTTAGGACTGAAAATGTAATACAGAAATTTATCCCTTTAAGATGCTTTCCTCCCCGCCCCACCCCCCGCCCCTTAAACTCCAAATACTTCAGTTATTAAAAGGACATTTGTCAGACCATGAGTCCATAAAGGGAATTAGCTTCTTTTGGGATTTACAACAAAAACTGAGAATGGGTGAATAATAAAAGTTTAAAAAGTGGCAACCATACATTAATAGGAACAAGTTATAAAAGCTTTTCCCATGGACTCTCTATGGATAAATGGTATACAAATGTGTATTTAATTCATAATACAAATAAGAGAACTAGTCTTCATACACATTCACAGCAGATACCCTAACAGCTACAAAGAAGATGCTTCCTGAGAATGTATATTAAGAATACAAAACAACTCCAAACTGTATGTGATCTTACATACCATAAGAGCTCCAACACTTATGCACAATGGGGTGGATTAACCCTCTGGGTGCTGCAGACATATATATACACCTCCTCCTAAAGTGTTCATTTGGTTGGCAGTCTGGAAAATGCCAGAATGCGAAGGGTTAAGTTGGAACACTGATACTCTGCTTTTGTAGGTTTAAGTTAAACTCTTTATACTTTAAACATTGTTTTTGTGGTCTAAGCAGTATACTATTTGACTCTAAATAACATAGGGCCTAATCCAAAGCCCACTGAAAGCAGTGGAAAGATGCCCATTGACTTTGGTGGGCTTTGGATTAGGCCCACAATTACTCTGCGTTAGGAGGCCCAAAATGTTTCCAAAAGACTGATTGATAAAGTATGAAATACATATCTTAATCACATACATGTATCAGATATTTTAAAAATGGTTACCAGAGTAACCTAAAGCATGAGTTAAATAAACTAAAGACTTTTAAGAACAAATATTGAAAAACAGAAGCATGTAGTGTCTGTTCATTATTAAGTACTTCAGAACTAGCCTCAGACATGAGGGAAGAGACAGCTAAGAATTCCTTAATTCATATACATTATAGAGCTAAAAGAAGCAGGTTGGTAGATACAGGAACACTGATCAACAAGCTTCAGTTGGCTCACATTAATAACCACTTTGCTGGTTAGACTCAGAACCAGGTCACCTTCCTGCTGTACAGTAAATGTATTGGATTATTTGGGCCAGGTGTGGCAGAGGCAAGAGGGAGAGAAAAGATCATTGACCCTCTCCACTGCTACTCAGCTCTGGACCTCCTTTGAGTAGTCAGCTGAAACCAGCACAAAGGAATGATATATGACTTGGTGGAAACACTAGGAATTCATGGATTTTTGACAAAATCTTTCTGGGAATTGGGGTTGGAAAATGAAAGGCTGGGCAGAAGAAGGGGGAGAAAGAGAGGATGTAGGGCATGGGTTTGTTTTAATTTTAAGTCTATTTAAAAACTCATGGCTCAAAGCAAGGAATGACAAAACCACTCTGAGATTTGGTGCTCTGCTGTGCCATCCCTGAACCTAAGATGTGATTTTGAGTCGCAGCAGAGGTGGTATTCAGTGCCTGGGACAATAGAGTGACTTATCTCACATATGGCCCCTCTATGTGATTAAAGCATGGGCTTCAAAAGAAATCCCATCTAGTCCCCTTCGAAGGGAACAATGTTGGTTATGCAATGGGGCCTCATGTGGACAAAACTAGGTGACTTGTAGAGATTTCTTTCCTATTCTACCCCCCAAATCGACGCCTGTACTCCACCTCGGTGGGATGAGTAAGCGTAGTTGATGGGGGAGCCATGACAGTCGACTTGCCGCCATGAGGATGGCCAGGTAAGTCAAACTAAGATACTTTGACTTCAGCTACACGAATACTGTAGCTGAAGTTGCGTATCTTAGTTCGAACCCCCCTGCTAGTGTAGCCCAGGCCTAAGTTTCAAGGAGCTAAAAGTGAGTTTGCTCCCAAAGGCAAGCTTTTCCTAGGTTCACCTAGCCTATTACAGAACTGACATCTATGCCATATGAGCAGATCTAAACCCTACCAACCAAGTGGCAGTCTAGGCTAAATAGGCTGATGCAGCAAATTTGCAGATCTTGATCACACTAGGCAAGGGAGTCATTCTTCTCAGTGATACAGTCAGTGAATGCACTCTTGAGGAGATAAAAAATTAAGTACCAGCTGACTTTGCACCATTTGAGTGAAGTATTCACTGCTGACCCAGTACAACAGAATTGTCATGTTCTGATACCAGCTAGGTAGGAATCACTATAGAAGGGATCAAGTCTGTTTCTTTATTGCAAGACTACTTATAAAAGCAGCTTCTCAATTGGTTAACAGTGCAATTTTCAGCTTGACAATGCATAGTATATATTTATGTATTGCATTTGCAAGCTACTTTATACAGCCCGCATATCCCCCTTAAAAAAAAAACTCATCATAGTTCTTAGTGTCATAATTTCACATTAAGATCTGATAGTTATTAGAGGCAACAGGAACTTCACACTGAGACATTAAAGAGAAAACTGCAATTTCATATTAA